>NW_007070924.1:38951-48838 GCF_000164805.1 Carlito syrichta | reverse complement strand
GATGAGGTCTCGCCAAGTTGCCCGGGTGGGTCTAGAACCCGCAGGCTCAGGCAATCCACTCACCTCAGCCTCCCAAAGGCGCGGGATTACAGGCTGAGCCACCAAGCCCGGCTGTAGTCTGTTTTCAATGGACAGCATGGTTGGTTCCATGTTTTTATTATTGTGAACAGTGTTGCAATAAACACGTGTGCTCAGGTATCTTTTTTATAGAATGATTTGAGTACCTCTGGTATGTTCCCAGAAGGGGGATTGCTGGGTTGTATGGAAGGTCAATTTTTAGATCTTTTAGAAATCACCACACTGTTTTCCACACTCGCACCAACAGTGTAGAAGCATTCCCTTTCCTCTGTATCCTCTCCAGCATCTGTTGTTTTTTGATTTATTAATGATGGCCATCCTGACTGGAGTTAGGTGGCCTAAAGAATCTTAATGTGATCCACACATGCAAGCCTCATCGGTCATTCTAAATTTTCTGGTAGCCTCGTTAAAAAAGAAAAAAAAAAAGTAGCCAGGCACAGTGGATCACGCCTGTAATCCCACACTTTGGGAGGCCAAGGTGCCTGAACCCAGGGGTTCTAGACCAGCCTGGGCAACTTGGTGAGAACTCATGTCTACCAAACAAACAAACAAACAAACGAGCAAACAAAAAAGCTAGGTGTCATGGCATACACCTGTAGTTTCAGCTACGTGGAAGAATGAGGTGGAAGGATTGCCTGATCCCAGCAGGTAGAATCTTTGGTAGCCATGAGTGTGCCTCTGCCCTCCAGCCAAGGTGACAGAGTGGGACGACGCCTACTCAAAAAAAAAATTAAAATTTATTTAAAAACAAAAATATATCTCACTCATTTAATTCAATATATCCAACATATTTCAATATGTAATCAATACCAAAAATTAACAATGAGATGTTTTTATATTCTTTTTCCATAGTAAGTCCTTGAAGTCGGGTATGAATTATGCAACTAGAATTCCATCTCATTTCAGACCAGGCACCTTCAAATACTCAGCAGCCACACACAGCGGGGACATTGAGGCCACCCCCGCCTTCTGAATGAATGACTCTGCTCTCACCAAAGGGTGAGAGGCCAGAGCTGAGGCACACAGATAGCCACGCCTCTCCATCCTTGCCCGGTCTCCTGTTTTCTTCTTGGAGGCCAAGGTCGCCGCCTTTTGAGCAGGAGTATTCCGCAGTAACAAGTCTCCTCAGAGCCAGGGACGAACTGGGGAGCCGGGCCTGATTTGATCTGGCATTACACAGTCACGCCAGGAAGTCAGCTCTTGTTTTTCTTGCAGTGAATCAGTTAGCCCTTAATCTCTGGGGCGTGTGAGGGCCCCTTGTAGTCTCATTTAAGTCCAGGAGGAATTCTGCAGAGAGGAGGCAAAGCTCAAATGTTCCAGACCTCAACCTCGCTGCCTTTTTCTGCCCACCCTCTCCCAAAGCCCCTCTCCCCTGGCTGTTCCTGATCTGGGGTCTGATCTTCCCCCCAGGCCCCACTTCCAGGAAAGGGCCGGTCTTAACGGTGAAACGAAGCCAGTGGTAAGAGCCGGCCCCTGGCCCCGGAAGGCTTTTAACAAACGGCCGGCTTCTGAGGAGAGCTGATTGCAGGCGTGTGCCTAGTGGTTAGAAGACAATTGTCACCAGGAATAAAGTGGAGACAGGGCCGGGGAGGGAGGCTCTGAGTGGCCTCTCTGGTGCCATCTCACTAATCACCCTCAGCTGGGAGCCGGGCGTTGGAGGCCACTTGGTGTTCATGTTACTACTTGTTCTGCAGAGGCCCCTGCTGTCCTCCCCACCCCCAGGGTCACGGTCAGCCCCTCCCCTTTCAGGAATAGAGGACTCCTGGATTTCCTACCAGGTGCAGCCAAAAGGGGTGCAGGTCTTTTCTGTCCCACTGGGGCATGTGGCCAATCGCAGATCCTGGTACTTGGTCTCCCAGTCTCTGGGCCCTGGCTCTCCTGCTGCGAGGGATGTGTTCTGTCCTCAGTCCTGCCAGGGTGTCCCAGAGTGCCAGCCCCAGCGTGTCCACATTGCCCCCCACCCACCAAAACTGCATGGGCTTCAGTAAGATCTGGGGAGTGACTCCACATCCATGGAAGAGGCTTCTTGAGCGGGACCAGTGAAATGAGCCTGGAAAAGGGGGCACCACCCCCTTTTGAAGACCCTGAGGGCTCCCGTAGAAGGAAAAAAGCACAGCCCTGGCCCTTGGTGTATGGAAGAGGCAATAAACCGTCTACCCCTCAATCTGACATCATAAAAGCCACCAGGGGCCGTATCCAGAGAGGGGAAAGAGAGGCGAGTGGGAAAACCCAAGTGCAATGGTTGAGTCCTGGGCCTGGCAGCACTGAAGGTCCGTGCTGGTGGCACTGGGAGGAGGGTCCCGGCGGGGACCCTGGCATCCCTGGATCTTCCTGAGAACCTGCATATCCTGGTGAGGCGCATCCTGCTTCAGCAGGCTCTGGAGCCAGCCAGGAAGAGGAGCCTGAGGGACTACTGGGCTGGGCTCTGGGGAACCAGCTGGGTTGTGCCCATTTCTGAAAATGCACCTTGTGCCAGTTATCTGGGGTAAATGTCCCTGGCTGCCCCATCATGCAGGTGGAGAACAGGGAACCCAGAACCGAGGCCCTGGGCTGGCAGGATGACCCCGCCTCTCTTGCGAGGGGCCCCGCCTGGTAGCGGGGCCTCTGAGCCGGCTGGAGGTGTTTATTAACCCCGAGCTCTAGGGCTGGTCCATCTCCGAGTCCGCGCCTGCCTGTGCGAGTCTGTCTGCAGCCCCGTCTCTCCTGACCCTGGATATTTCCCCATCCGGGTGTGGTCGCTGCCGCACTCCCTCTGGGCGTGTGGGTGTGACAAGTCCAAACCTTCCGTGGGAGTCAGGCAGGCTCGGCCCCGCCCTCTGGGCCGTGCCCTTTCCTCCCAGACTGGTTGTGCAGGAGCGGGCGAGAGTGCAGGCGGTGTGGGTGCATGCGCGGCAGCCCTGGGCCGGGCCGCTCGCGGGCGGCCTCACCTGCAGGGAGGGGCCTCCCAGAAACTGCCTTCCCCGGTGCCGGCCGCCCCACCTCACCAGACCCAGCTGACCAGCCAGCAAGGACGCCCGCCCGCCACCCACCTGCCCTCCTGTGCGTGCTGAGCCAACCTGAGCCAGCACCTGCCTCCACGACCATGTTCAAGGGGCTGAGCAAAGGCTCCCAGGGCAAGGGGTCCCCCAAGGGATCCCCGGCCAAGGGGTCCCCCAAGGGTTCCCCCAGCAAGCACAGCCGGTGAGTGGGGCTGGGGAGCTGGGGAGCTGGGATGAGGGTGGTGCCAAGCCCAAGTGCTTCAGGCACCTGGCGGCAGAGGCCGAGAGCCCGGGGCCAGCTCAGCGCTGGCATTTGGTGTCCCGAGGCCAAACGGTCCAGGGGTGGACTCTCTCCCTGCCTCAGGAGTCGCAGGCCAGGCCAACTCCAGCCATGGCAGGAGGCAGGGGATGCCCGGGCCTCCCCACATTCTCCAGAGGGGCCTGAGGGTCACAGATGGCGGCCCCTCTTCCGGAGAGGAGCTGGGCGGGTCCCAGAGCCACCACCCTCCTCTGCTGGAGGCTGGCTGTGCCCCAGGCTCCACTTGGCTGGGGTGCCCCTCGGGGCCTGGGTGCGGGTGGGCATGAGAACTGAGAGGTGGGGGTGGGGCGCCTGAGTGCAGGGAGGGGGACCGCGCAGCCTCCCGCCTAAGCCACAGCTTTCCCCAGAGTGCTCATTCCCAGCCTTGAGTAATATCGAGAGGCGGGGTTCCTTCTCAGGTGGGTTTGTGGGGGGGGGTGCGCCTCCCTTGGGCCAGCTCCTTGCAGACAGACCTGGCCCGGCTCTTCCACTCACTGGTTTCAGCACCCTCTGCGGGAGAAGGCAGCTGCCCGCCTGGATCCGAGGTGTTGAGATAAGAGCAGAGATGAAGGGCTGCCATGGGGGTGGGGGCATCCATTATCCCGATAGGGATCGAGGCACCCACAGACATCGAGGCTGGGCATCTGGGCAGACGGGAAAGACAGCGGTGAAGACTCTCCCTGCGGTGACCTGTCCTCCCTGGGGCACCCGAGCCCAGCCCAGGGTGGAGTGTTCAGCTCCTGGCGGGAGCAGCCCTCCCAGGAGGCCGGCCTGAGGCCAGGTGCCCAGGGTGTGAGGCCCACAGCTCCCAGGGCTCCGGCTACAGCCCCCAAAGAGAGATCCTCACCCCTCTCATGGGCAGTCCACTCATTCAACACAATTATTGAGCACTTCCTGCGTGCCAAGACTGTCCTAGCCACTGGGGATGCTGCTGCAGACAGAAGCGACAGATCCCTGCCTTCAAGATGCTTACCCTCAGCCGGGCTCGGTGGCTCAGCCTATAATCCTAGCACTTCGGGAGGCCAGGCGAGAGGATTGCCTGAGCCCGTGGGTTTGAGACCCGCCTGGGCAACTTGGCAAGACCTCGTCTCTACAATAAAATCAAAAACTAGCCGAGTGTGGTAGCGCGCACCTGTAGTTCCAGTTATTTGGAAGGCTGAGGCAGAAGGATCGCTGGAACCCAGCAGGTCGAGGCTACGGTGGCCGGGAGCAGTCACTGCACTCCAGTCTGGGCGACAGAGTGAGACTCCAACTCGGAAAAAAAAAAAAAGATGCTTACCCTCTTGTGGAGTATAAACTCACACGAGCTGGGTGCTGACTCTGCACCAGGCTCTACCCTGGATGCTTCAGATGGATTAATTTGATCAATGCCCACATTAACCCTTTGGGGGTAGATATTATTATTAAAACCCACTTCACGCCGGGCTCGGTGGCTCAGCCTGTAATCCTGCGCTTTGGGAGGCTGAGGTGAGTGGATTGCCTAAGCCCGCGGGTTTGAGACCCGCCTGGGCAACTTGGAGAGACCTCATCTCCACAATAAATCAAAAATCAGCCGGGCGTGGTAGCGCATGCCTGTAGTTCCAGCTACTTGGAAGGCTGAGGAGGAAGGATCGCCGGAGCCCAGCAGGTCGAGGCTGTGGTGGCCAAGAGTGGCCACTGCACTCCAGTCTGGACGACAGAGTGAGACTCCGACTCAAAAAGAAACTACTTCACAAGTGAGGCCCCTCAGGCACAGAGAGATTGCGTAACTTGCCCATGGTCACACGGCAGTAGTGATGGAGAAGGATCAACCCCAGGCCGTCTTGGCTGTAGAGTTCTTTCAGAGTTTTATGCCTTCACCAGCACTGCCCTCTGCCTGGGGGGCCCATCCTGTGACCCTCTGGTTCAAGGCCCAGCTCAGTGAGGGCTTCCCCTTCTCCAGGACCGTGACCCTACAGGGTGCTATGCTCAGGAGAATTGGACCACTCTGCACTTTTTAAAGGTCTCCTTGACCCTCTGATCTCTAGAGTGAGTGCAGGCATACAGTGGGTGCTCCATTAGAGGCTGCTGGGTGAATGCACACAGCAGGTGCTCTCCTGAGGCTGCTGGATGGATGCATGGAAGAGAACCCGGGAGGGCAAGCCAGGCTTACCCTCTTGTCAACTATGTGTCTCAGGACAAGTCAGATTCCAGTCTCAGCTTTAACCCTCAAATCTGGAGAATGTTAGGGTGCCCCAGTCATCTCTTGGCCCCCTTGTCCCGACACTGTGTGGCTCTTCCAGATGGTGGCTGAAGCCTGGACACTGGCAGAGTCTCCAGGCAGGGGCGAGAGTGGCCGGGGAGACAGGGCTGGAGTGGGAAGAAGCTGAGGTGGGGGACATGCTGATGGCCCTCCGTCCCCAGCCCACTCAGCTGCCCCTTCCAGGGCCCAGCCAGGCTGTCTCAGGTATTAGCAGCTGAGCTGGGGATTCCCTGGCTCCCTGGGCTGCCCAACACCGACCTGCCGACCTGAGGAAGCGGGCGGCAGCAGGGTGGGGTCGGGAACTCACTGCCAGGACAGCCGGCCGAGGCGGGGGTGCCAGAGCTCGCTCCCCATCCCCCCACACACCTGGGAGCCTCGCCTTCTGAGCCCTCATGTGGGGGACAGGGCTGGGTATCGACAGGGTCTCCTGCAGAGAAAGCCCCCAGATCGCCCTGGCCATGGACGCCTGTTCTGGGCAGTGAACCTGGCTATAGGGCAGGGCGGGGTAGAGGGAGGCAGGGGAACCCCTCCCTGGGTGGGGCACAGTGGAGCCCCTCCCACCATGCTGCCGTCTGTCCACACCACCCGCCAGGGCTGCCACCCAGGAACTGGCTCTGCTCATCTCCCGAATGCAAGCCAACGCCGACCAGGTGGAGCGGGACATCCTGGAGACCCAGAAGAGGCTGCAGCAGGTGAGGCCCAGGCAGCAGGTGGCAGGGTGTGGGGCGGGCTGCGTGGCACAGGAGGCCTCTTGCAATACCCGGGGGTCCCTGGGTGCCCGCTGGTGATGGGGAAAACGAGACAGATGCCCCTCGTCCTGCACTAGTGCCCACTCCCAAACACACAGGGGTAGACAGGGCTTGGCTGCTTCTTTTTTGGGGGGGTTGGGGTCTCACTCTGCTGCCCAGGCTGGAGTGCAGTGGCACGATCGTGGTTCACCACAACCTCAACCTCTTATGCTCAGGAGACCCTTCCGCCTCAACCTCCAGAGTAGCTGAGACTACAGGCATATGTGCCACCATGCCCGGCTAACTTTTTTTTTTTTTGAGTTGGAGGCTCACTCTGTCGCCCAGACTGGAGTGCAGTGGCCGCTCCCAGCCACCACAGCCTCGACTTGCTGGGCTCCGGCGATCCTTCCGCCTCAGCCTTCCAAGTAGCTGGAACTACAGGCACGCGCTAACACGCCCGGCTAATTTTTGATTTATTGTAGAGATGAGGTCTCGCTGAGTTGCCCAGGCGGGTCTCGAATCCAAGGGCTCAGGCAATCCACTCACCTCAGCCTCCCCAAGCAAGGGATTACAGGCTGAGCCACCGAGCCCGGCCCGGCTAACTTTTTTATGTTTTGCAGAGGTGAGGTCTCACTATGTTGCCCAGGCTGGTCTCGAACTCCTGGGCTCAAGCAATCCTCCCCCCTCAGCCTCCCAAAGTGCTGGGATGACAGGCGTGAGCCACTGCGCCCAGCTGGCTTCCTTCTTTGTTAGGCTCCCAACTTGGCCCAGGACTCTCCTTGTGTCTTTGCCGCCAGCCCTGCAGACGCCCTGGGCCTGACCCTCTGCCCGATGCAGGCCCTGAGGTTGGCCAGCGTAGCCAGGGTCTCAAGGTAGAGCATGGGCCCGCAGTGACAGGACATTGAGGGCGTGGTGGCCCGGGCCCTGGTGAGACTCCCCGTCCATCCCCCAGGACCGGCTGAACAGCGAGCAGAGCCAGGCCCTGCAGCATCAGCAGGAGACGGGCCGCAGCCTGAAAGAGGCCGAGGTGCTGCTCAAGGATCTCTTCCTGGACGTGGACAAGGCCCGGCGGCTCAAGCACCCACAGGCCGAGGAGATCGAGAAGGAGTGAGTGGGGCTGCGGCGGGGGCTGGGCGCCCGGACAGGGGTGCTGCGGGTCCCAGGGGAAGACCCAGGCCCAGCCCTGACCTGCCGGCCACCCCCTTGGCAGTATCAAGCAGCTGCATGAGCGGGTGACCCAGGAATGTGCCGAGTACCGCGCCCTGTACGAGAAGATGGTGCTGCCGCCTGACGTAGGGCCCAGGGTTGACTGGGCACGCGTGCTGGAGCAGAAACAGGTCAGGGGCACCCCCATGTCCGAGAGGCCCTCAAGGAGTTCAGAGTCCGACTCCAGCACAATCAGAGTGACCCAGAACTGCATTTCATCCAGAACCTGACTGCTGGGGATGGTTCAGGGGTCTGGGAAGGGAGTCAGCAGAGCAGACAGGGCAGTCAGGGAAGACTTCCTGCAGGAAGAGGCACATGAAGCAAGAGGCGAGATGGCTCAGTTGGGTCAGGATGAAGTGGTGAGGAGAGGGTATTCCAGAAGGAAGGAGCAAAGGCTTCTGCTGGAAGGAAGTCTGGGGTGTGATGGAAGTAGGGTTTTCTGCGCAGGTGGGTGGATCCAGGCCACAGGAGTTGTGCTTTGACGCCACAACACAGGGGTGCCGTGATGACAATGGAGAGATACTGGGGAAGGGCCTGGGTGGAGCAGGGCGACTGGGGGTGTCTGAACAGGTGGTGCTGAGGCTGGGGCTGAGCCCTGAGTCCCAGGAACAGTGGGATTCAGGGACGGCCGTCACAGTGACACCAGGGTGTCAGAATGACAGGACCCCTGGTGAGCTGCAGTCACTCACCCAGGCTGCTTCTTGGCTGATCCCAGAGGGCCAACTCCGCTTCTCTGGGTGCGAGACACTGTGGGGTATTCCGACTCTCCCGGCCGGGTCCGGGGGCGCGGAGCTGAGCCGCTGGCTCTTCTGCAGAAGCAGGTCTGCGGGGGCCAGTACGGGCCGGGCATGGCAGAGCTGGAGCAGCAGGTTGCCGAGCACAACATCCTGCAGAAGGAGATCGATGCCTACGGGCAGCAGTTGCGGAACCTCGTGGGGCCGGTGGGTGAGCCATCCTCGCCTCGCACCCGGCCAAGCCCAGCTCGTTTCTACCTTATGGTGCTAGATCCGCAAGGCCCTGGGGAGAGGGGTGGATGGGGCACAGCTGGCCCAGATCGTAGGTGCTATCTCCCTGCACCGCGCCTCTCACGGGCCTGTGTTTCTCCCCTTGGTCGAGGCAGGATGCGGGTGCCATCCGGAGCCAGTACCGGGACCTCCTGGTGAGCAGCGGGGAGGACCCGGCTGGGAGGGTCAGGGGGCGTCAGGGTGGGCGGGCGGTGGCCACCTGGATGGGGATGGTGTTCCTAAGCATGTCCTGATGGCGCCTCTGGCCACCCCCTTGTCTCTCCCCACCTCTGGGCCGGGGCTGGTCTCGAGCACAGAAGGCGGCCTCATGGCGCGGGCAGAGCCTGGGCAGCTTATACACGCACCTGCAGGGCTGCACGCGGCAGCTGAGCGCCCTGGCCGAGCAGCAGCGCCGCATCCTGCAGCAGGACTGGAGCGACCTCATGGCCGATCCCGCGGGTGTGCGGCGGGAGTACGAGGTCCGCGGGGGACAGGGCGGATGGGAGGGGTGGCCAGGGCCATCCTGGTCCTCACGGCGGCTCCCCCACTCGACCTGCCCCCAGCACTTCAAGCAGCACGAGCTGCTGAGCCAGGAGCAGAGTGTGAACCAGCTGGAGGACGATGGCGAGCGCATGGTGGAACTCAGGCACCCCGCAGTGGGGCCCATCCAGGTGTGCCCCAGAGGCTCCCTCCCTCAGGGACTGATTTCCTGGGAAGCTCCAGGGAGGATGGGGACAGAGAGAGAGGGGCGGAGGGACGGGTCGACGCACAGCCGGAGGGGCAGGGCGTGGTCCGAGGGCTCCTGCTGCTGTCCCCAGGCCCACCAGGAGGCCCTGAAGATGGAGTGGCAGAACTTTCTGAACCTGTGCATCTGCCAGGAGAGCCAGTTGCAGCACGTGGATGACTACCGCCGGGTAAGCCCACCGCAGGGCTGCAGGGGTGGCTGGGAGGGGCACGCAGGGAGGCGCCTGGGGGTGGCCACAGGACACCTGCTACGGTGAGAGGCATGCACCTCTACAAATGACAGAGCTGTGTCATTGTGACCAGGTCCCAGAGGGGAGATTAAGGCATGCATATGCGTGGTATTAAAGTTTCAAGAGACGGTGGAGGAATTAAGGGGAAAATGTCTAAAAAAGGCTCTTTAGGGGGAGAGTAACCAAAAAAAGGTTGAAACACTCTGATATGAATCATAATTTATAATTATTAAATTGGATAGCTGGGCTCGGTGGCTCAGCCTGTAATCCCGCGCTTTTGGGAGGCTGTGAGTGGATTGCCTGAGCCCACGGGTTCAAGACCCGCCTGGGCAGCGAGACCTCATCTCTACAATAAATCAAAAAATCAGCCAGGTGTGGTAGCGCATGCCTGTAATTCTGG
>NW_007070924.1:37335-38931 GCF_000164805.1 Carlito syrichta | reverse complement strand
GGCTACTTGGAAGGCTGAGGCGGAAGGATCACCGGAGCCCAGCAGGTCGAGGCTGCGGTGGCCGGGAGCGGCCACTGCACTCCAGTCTGGGCGACAGAGTGAGACTCCAACTCAAAAAAATAAATAAATAAAAATAAATAAAAAAATAAATTGGATAATCTCCACCCAAAATGTCATTTTCCTATAGAATCACAATGCCATTATCATACACCTACTGACAATAATCCCATGTGATCACTCAGTCATGGCTTTTTTTTTTTTTTGAGTCGGAGTCTCACTCTGTCGCCCAGACTGGAGTGCAATGGCACACTCATGGTCATGGTCACTTCGATGCCAAGCTCAGGCGATCTTTCTGCCTCAACCTTCCAAGCAACTGGAACTGCAGGCGTGTGCCACCATGCCCAGCTAATTTTTTGATTTATTGTAGAGAGGCGGTCTCAGCAGGTTGTCCAGGCTGATCTCGAACCTGTGGGCTCAAGCAATCCTCTCACCTCAGCCTCCCAAAGTGCTGGGATTATAGGAGGGGATTTTTTTTTTAAAGCACATTCCCAACTCCTACTCTGAGGCTGGGCAGGTGTAGCCCCCAACATCCCCCATCCCAGCGAGAATGACTCAGGCACTGGAGGGAGGCAGACGAGGGTGCCCTTCATCTAGGCAAGCAGGAGACGAAAACCAAGTATTTTATGACACAATTACAAAATCAAGTTCAGCGAGGCCAGGTGCAGTGGCTCACACGTGTAATCCCAGCACTTTGGGAAGCCGAGGCGGAAAGATTGCTTGAGGCCAGGAGTTCGAGGCTGCAGTGAGCTATGAACACGCCACTGCGATCCAGCCTGGGTGACAGGGTAAGACCATCTCCAAAAAGAAGTGTTCAGTGAACTGAAAATGAAGAGAACTCTAGTGAAAAAAAGGTCCTGCTGCCAGGGTAGAAAAAGGCCAACCAGCGTAGAGGGGAGTAGCAGTCTGGGTTTAGCCTGGTTTGGGTTTAGCTGGTTTGGGGTTAACTGGCTTGAGTTTAGCTAGCTTAGGTTTAGCCTGGTTCACATTTAGCTGGCTTGGGCTTAGCCTGGTTCACATTCAGCTGCTTTGGGGCCAACTGGTTTGCAGGATCAGAGGGCAGCAAGCGGCCCCAGGCTCTGCCCTTGACCACCCAGTGACCTCAGTTCCAGGAAGAAGCTGACTCAGTCAGCCAGACCTTGGCGAAGCTCAACTCTTGCCTTGACACCAAGTACGGTCTTGCACCTGAGGGCCTCCCTGGCACCCCTGTAGAACTTCTGCGACAGCTGGAGGTGAGACAACACCAGGCCTCTTACATCCTACTCCTGGGAATCAGGCCCGCCCTTCCTTCTGGGCCTCTCGCCTCCCTGCCCCGGTACCTAGCCTGCCCAATCCCTAGCCTGGGGGACAGAGGCGGGGCTCTGCTCCAGCAGAAGGCTAGCCAGTTACCAGCAAGCCCTTCTCCTCTCTGGGTCTCAGTCTACCCATTTGTAATCTGACAGGGGCAGCCTGGGAGAGCTCTGTAGCCCCTCCGGCTTCCACTCTGGAGGCCTGGGTGGCGGTGCTGGACAGCCCCAACCTCCCCCCACCCCCCCCCCC
>NW_007070924.1:21005-37167 GCF_000164805.1 Carlito syrichta | reverse complement strand
TCCAGCAGATCCCCGGGTCCTCGCCCCCAGGGAGGGGCTCCTTTTACTCTGCTGACTTAGAGACCCTGCCTTCATGAAGGCCAGACCCTGGCCGTCTCGGGGGATGGGTTTGGGGCGGCAGCTTCCAGAGCAGCCTGGCCTGAGCCCCCACCGCCTGGGCCCTTGGCAGGCAGAGGAGAAGCAGCTGGCTGTCACCGAGAGGACCGTTGGGGACCTGCAGCAGCAGAGCCGACATGTGGCACCTCTGCCACAGCGCAGAAACCCGCCCCAGCAGCCCCTGCACGTGGACAGCATCTGCGACTGGGACTCAGGAGAAGTGGGAACTCTGCCCACCCCGCTTTGCCCCCCTGCCCAGCCCCACCTAGTGCCATCTCCTGGTCCCACCCAATGCCACCCCTGCTCCAGCCCAAGTAGACTTCTGTACCCACCTCTGCCCTACTGCTTCTCCCGCCCAGCCCAGCCCCTCCAAGCCCTGTTCCTGACCTGCGCCTGTCCCTGTTCCACCCCAGCACCTCCTGCTCCGGTTCCAGAGACTATCCCCAGTCTCTGGCCCCAGCCCTACTCCATCTTGGCCTTGGCCTCCTCCCAGTCCCTGCCCCTGTCCCTGCATAAGCCGCTTCCCTTCTGCCCCCCAGGTGCAGCTGCTGCAGGGTGAGCAGTACACACTGGTGGACAACATGGATCCACACACCTGGGTGGTGCAGGGCCCCGGTGGGGAGACCAAGAGTGCCCCCGCTGCCTGTTTCTGCATCCCAGCGCCGGACCCTGAAGCCGTGGCCAGGGCCTCCCGGTAGGTCTGCCTAGGACACTTGGACAGGAGGCAGGCTGTGGCCAGACCAGGCCCTGTGGTGTCCAAGGCCGTTGCCTGGCAGGCCACTGCCCAAACGCTGGCCTTCCTCTGGGGCTGGAAAGGGAGAGTGAGGAGGACGTCCTTCTCTGATTTCCTCCTTGTTCCAGGCTGGTCTCGGAGCTGCAGGCCCTGAAGCAGAAATTGGCCACAGTGCAGAGCCGCCTGCAGGCCAGTGCTGTGGAGTCTGCACGGCCCAGCCAGCAGGGTATCAAGGGCGACCTGGGGAGGGAGCGGAGTCGATTCCTACTTCCTGGGGGGGCTTTGATGGGCAGGGGTGACCCTGGGCTAGGGACACCTGCTCTGGGGGTTCCATCTCCTGGGGTGGCGCGTCCCAGGACTGCCCTCCCTCAGGCCCTGCCCATCCTCCTCCCGGACCCCCACAGGGCTGGTACCCAGAGTGCCCATTTGGCAGATGAGAGGTCGGCCCTGGGCCCTCACCAGCACCCCCTGCCCCCAGTTCCAGGTGGCTCTGCCCCGGCCAACCCACAGGCCCAGAAGCTCCTGACACAGATGACCCGGCTGGATGGGGACCTGGGGCAGATAGAGAAGCAGGTGCTGGCCTGGGCACGGACCCCACTGAGCCGCACCACGTCGCTGGAGGACCTGGAGGGCCGAATCCACAGCCAGGAGGTGGGTGAGCGGCCAGCAGGGGCAGCCGGGAGAAGAAGCGGCCCAGCCCTGGGGTGCACACACTTTAGAGAAGCAAGTGCAGGACCAGCTGCCAGGGCCCAAGGTGGAGGAGGGAATGGATAGTCCAGGGCTCAGACAAGCCGGTGCCCCTCCTGGCTCCTCCACTGACCGGCTCTGTGACTTTGGGCACGCCATTTGGCTTCTCTGGACTTCAATTTCCTCATGTCTGAAACTGACAAAATAATACCCAGCTCAATTTTCCTGGGAGTGAAGTGCAGTAATGCCCAGGAAGATTCTAGTAGGGCAAGGGTAAAGGCCCCACCCCCAGAAGGTGTTTTGGCAAAGCTCCTGAAGTAGCAAGGAAAGGCTGGGGTCTTTTGGGGAGCAATTTCTCCCAGCTTGGCTGGATGTGGTAACTCACACCCGTAATCCCAATACTTTGGGAGGCAGAGGACGGAGGATTTCTTGAGCCCAGGAGCTTGAGACCAGCCTAGACAACACAGCGAGACCTCATCTCTACAAAATGTATATATTAAAAAAAATTAGCTGGGTGTAGCGGTGTGCACCTGTAATCCCAACTACTCAGGGTGCTGAGGTAGAAGGATAGATTGAGTCCAGGAGTTCAAGGCTGCAGTGAGCTGTGATTGTGCCACCGCACTCCAGTCTGAGTGACAGAGTGAGACCCTGACTTAAAAAAAAAAAAAAAAGGCTGGGCTCAGTGGCTCAGCCTGTAATCCCAGCACTTTGGGAGGATGAGGTGAGTGGATTGCCTGAGCCCGCGGGTTCAAGACCCAACTGGGCAACTTGGCGAGACCCCATCTCTACAATAAATCAAAAAATTAGCCGGGCATGGTAGTGCACCCCTGTAGTTCCATCTACTTGGAAGGCTGAGGTGGAAGGATCGCCGGAGCCCAGCAGGTCGAGGCTGCAGTGGCCAGGAGCGGCCACTGCACTCCAGTCTGGGCGACAGAGTGAGACTCCAACTCCAAAAAAATAAATTAATTAATTAATTAAAAATAAAGTTTCTCCTGGCTGAAGGGAGGAGCAGTCCTGGAGAGGTTACAGCATTGTATAAACCCATGACCAAAGAAGAGCAAATTCTCTGCCACGTGAGCTCAACCCCCTAGAAGTGCTGAAGGTGAAATCCACCCTTCCCCACACCTGGGGGCCGCAGTCTGGCTATCCTTCCAAACCGGTTTCTGTTCAAATACATGACATCCTTTGTGTTTGGCTCTAAAAAATTTGAATCATGCTGTTCACATTCTTGTGCAACTTGTTCTTTTCTCCCCACAAGGTTCCATAGAGATTAGGAAGCAGCAGTTCAGCTGGGTCAGAGGACTGGGCCAGGTGGGGCAGGGGGGTGTTCCGGGGATGGAGGACAAGAGAGTAAGAAGGGGTTGCAGGTTGGGTTCCTGGTGGTGACTCTGATATGGAGAAGTGTGTGTCAGGTGTTCATCACGGGGTCTCATGGCTGGGACATCTGTGGAAGGGAGGGGACAGAAGCAGATGGCAGAAGGAGGCTGTGCTGTAATAGTCTCAGCCAAGGCCTCAGCCGACCCCCAGGAGCTCTGGAGCTGGGGAGGGGGCTGCCCCCGTGGCTTTATTTGCCAAGTCACTGGCTGCCCCCTGGGGCATGGCAGTCTCCAAAACGGGCTGCTAGCGGAGGCTGTCACACCTACGTAGGTCCTTGGGTTGTGGACCTACGTAGGTGTGACGTCACAGCATCTGCCGTATAGCATTGTGGGGGCGAGGAGAAGCCCATTCAGTCTGGCCGTGGCAATTGGCACCACACAGGGACTTACGTGATGGGCAAGTGAATAACTGATGGAAGAATGAGGGCACCAACCCCATGTGGACAGAGCCAGGGCACTGGCTGAAGCTACAGGGCCAGGGGACCTGAAGGTCTTCTGAGCAGGGTAGTGACTTGAAGACAACAGTGGGCAACTGTGTGCCTGGCATTTGCTGCTGAGTTCCACGCAGGCTTTTTCTTTTTTGAGCTGGAGTCTCACTCCATCGCTCAGGGTGGGGTGCACTGGCACCCCAGTGTCGACCTGGGCTCAGGCAGAAGGAGGTTCCTTCCGCCTCAGCCTTCCAAGTAGCCGGAACTACAGGCACTTGGTACCATGCCCGACTAATTTTTTTTTTATTTATTGTAGAGATGAGGTCTTGCCAATTGCCCAGGCTGTTCTCGAACCCGTGGGCTCAGGCAATCCCCTCACCTCGGCCTCCCAAAGTACTGGGATTCCAGGTTTGAGCCACCGCACCTGGCCCCACCCAGGGGCTTTCATATCTTCTTCATATCAATCATTCTGTAGCGGAGGAGACGGGGGTCAGAGAGATTGATCTGGTCACCCACACAGGGAGCAGTGGGGCCAGGACTGTACCCGGTTCTCTGGCCTGAACCTGAGCATGTACCCGCCACTCTCTCCTGCCTCCGTGGGCACAGTTGGGTTGACATGGCAAGAAAACAGGGCAGAACCCACCTGCCCAGAGATCCCTGACCCTGCCGCCTCTCCAGGGCATGGCCCAGTGCCTGCAGAGTCTGGGAGCCGAGAAGGAGACAGCCCAGCAGGAGTGCGAGGCTTTTCTGTCGGCGAGGCCCACGGGCCCCGCCGCCCTGCAGCTGCCCGTGGCCCTCAACAATGTCAAGAACAAGTTCAGCGATGTACAAGTTCTGTGCCATCTCTATGGAGAGAAGTGAGTGCTCTGGGGACAGGGCCGCTGGGCGGGTGTGGCCGGGGGGTGTGGCTGGGGGGTGTGGCCGGCGGGTGTCTGAGCCCTGCCTCCTCTGTGGCAGAGCCAAGGCTGCCCTGGGCCTGGAGCAGCAGATCCGGGACGCGGACAGGGTCATTGGGGGCTTCGAGTCCAGCCTGGCGCAGGAGGCCCCCATCCCTGCTGAGCCAGGGGCGCTGCAGGAGAGGGTCAGCGAGTTCCAGGTGAGGAGCCGGCAAGGCCTCCTGGCGGGAGAGGGTCAGGCTGACCAAGCATTGGGATGGGGCAGGTGGAGTGGACATGCTGTCTCTCCCCTGCCCCCAGCGCCAGCGGAAGGAGCTGCTGGAACAGCAGGCCTGCGTGCTGGGCCTGCACCGCGCGCTCAAGGCCACCGAGCACGCATGCGCTGCACTGCAGAACAACTTTCAGGAGTTCTGCCAAGACTTGCCACGCCAGCAGCGCCAGGTGCGCGCCCTCACTGACCGCTACCACGCTGTGGGGGACCAGCTGGATCTGCGGTGAGTGGCCAGGCTCTGCGGGCGCAGGGTACGGGCTGGGGTGGAGCCCGGGCACTGTTGTGTGCAAGCTGTGTGACCTTGGACTGGTGACTTCACCTCTCTGAAGCTGTTTTCTCATCTCTAAAACGGTATAATTAGCCGGGCTCGGTGGCTCAGCCTGTAATCCCACGCTTTTGGGAGGCTGAGGTGAGTGGATTGCCTGAGCCTGTGGGTTCGCGACCCGCCTGGACAGGCGAGACCTCATCTCTACAATAAATCAAAAAAATTAGCTGGGCGTGGTATGTGCGCCTGTAGTTCCAGCTACTCGGAAGGCTGAGGCGGAAGGATAGCCAGAGCACATCAGGTCGAGGCTGCGGTGGCTGGGAGCGGCCACTGCACTCCAGTCTGGGCGACAGAGTGAGACTCCAACTCAAATAAATAAATAAATAAATAAATAAATAAATAAATAAATTAATAAATTTAAAAAATGGTATAATAACAGTACTTATCTCCCTGGGTGGTGCCTGGCCGGGCCTGTTCATCCCGTCTCTGAATCTGCAGCCCCAGGCAGGGTTGGAGAGCAGGGATCTGCACGGCAGGTCACTCAGGGTTCCTGCCCTATCTCAGGGAGGAGACTCCCACCAGCCTCTCCTGTGTACTCTCGCCTGTCCCCAGAGGGTGGCCTTCACCTCTCTTCTGGGCCTCGTCCTGCAGGGAGAAGATAGTGCAGGATGCTGGCCTCACCTTCCAGCAGTTCAAGAACTGCAGGGACAACCTGAGCTCCTGGCTGGAGCACCTACCCCACAACCAGGTGCGGCCCAGCGACGGGCCCAGCCAGATCGCCTACAAGCTGCAAGCACAGAAGGTGAGGGACTGCCGGCCACCTGGGGGCGGATCAGGCCCCTGATCACAACTGGGGCCTCAAGGATGTCCACAGGGACAGCTGCCTGTGCACATGTGGCCCTCTAGTGGCCAGGGCTCAAAAGCGCTCCAAGAGGCCGCAAGACTGAGGCCTCTCAAGCCTTGGGTCACCCTCTTCCTTGGCCTCCACTTGAAATGCTCCACTTTGCCCACAGACATGACCAGCCCAGCTCTATCTGGTCCAGGGTGGGCACTGGGATTCATGCTCGGGCCACAGAGTTATGGGCGTTCCAATCACCGCTGCATCTTCCTCCTCAGACATGTCAAGTCCATCCTGTACCAGGCAGTGGGTTCAGTGGGGGTACAGCCCTGCCCTCGGGCTTCTTTGGTGGAGAGGCCAGTGACCTGTGGGCAGTCCCTGCTGGACACCAGGGCCAGCAGTGTGGAAGGACTCGCCACCTAAGTTGAGACCAGAGGAAGAGAGAGGGTAGCCCGAGGAGAGGAGAAAAGCAGAGGGAGAAAGGTAGAAGAAAGGAGGGGGAATTGAGGACGGGAATGACCAGAGCAGACCACACGGCAAGGAGGCTGGACTCTATCCGCCGCCCCAGCAGGCGGCTGGGGAGGAGGCATCTCCAGCCTGGTGTTTAGAAGCTAGCTCTGGCTGCTGGGTGGAGAGTGGCTAAGGGGTGGGGAGAAGACTAGGAGGACCAGGAGGAGCCCAGGTAGAAAGCCAGGTGAGACAGGATGGTGGCTTGGGCCAGGGGAAGGGACCATGGGACAGAACGAGGTGGGCAGACCTGAGATGGAGATGGCAGCATTGGTGGACTTGGCGACCGCTTGGAGGGGGCAGTGAGACCATGAAGGTTTTGTCAGAGACCCCTGGGAAGATGGGGGTGGGGGTGCCCCCACCTGAGGCAGGAACACAAAGAACAGAGCACCTTTGGAGAAAGGCATGAGGTCAGCTGGGTCATGCTGAGTGTAAGGTGGCTGGGACAGCTGAGGGAGATGGAGAAGTGGAGGGAGTTGTGGGAGGGGTGGTGCCCTTGGGGCCTTCCTGAGAGCGGAAGCATCTGGGACTGTGGGAAAATGAGAATGTCTGATGCTAGAGTAGGTGCATGGCATCAGGAAGGGGCCTGGGACAGAGACTCTCACCCTGGCTGCCGATCAGAGTTTTCCAGGGAGCCTTTTTTTTTGAGTGGGAGTCTCACTCTGTCACTCAGACTAGAGTGCAGTGGCCACTCCCGGCCACCGCAGCCTCGACCTGCTGGGCTCCGGTGATCCTTCCGCCTCAGCCTTCTAAGTAGCTGGAGCTACAGGCGCATGCTACCATGCTCAGCTAATTTTTGATTTATTGTAGAGATGAGATCTCGCCAAGTTGCTGGGGCCAGTCTTGAACCCTCAGGCTCAGGCAATCCACTCGCCTCGGCCTCCCAAAGTGCTGGAATTACAGGCTGAGCCATCGAGCCTGGCCCCAGGGAAGTTTTAACACATCCCCAGGCCAAGACCCTTCTCCAGACAAACCAAATTGGAATCGTTGGGGTCAAAGCATCAGCATTTTTTTTAAGTTCCTAGGTAAATAAAAGGGGGCAGTCCAGGTTACAAACTATTATGGCAGAGCCGTGGTTCTCAAAGGGTGGTCCCTGGACCAGTAGCATCAGCATCACCTGGGGACCTGTAAAGAATGCTCACCTCAGTCCTGCTGAACCAGATGCAGCAGGTGGGCCCAGCACATCTGCAGTCTAACAGGCCCCAGGTGATTCTGGTGCCCACTGCAGCGTGGTGGGATGGAATTCTGTGGGCTACTGGGCAGAAGAAAGGGACACCGCCAGGGAGAGGAAGGAGGGAAAGTAGAGAGAGTGATGTCAGGGAAAAAGGGGGCTCCCACCCCACCCAGGCCTTCCATACAGCCCTTCCTGTCCCCAGGTGGGTGGCGCTAGCTGCCTGTGGCCCTGGAGGCACCAGTTGGAGGAGCATCAGGTTAGGCCGTGTTTCCCGCCTCCCGACTCTAGCTTTTTCCCTGGCAGAGGCTGATGCAGGAGATCCAGCGCCGAGAACAGGACCGGGCCATGGTGTCCCGCCTCTCCCAGAACCTTCAGACGGCTCTCCAAGTAAGCAGGACTTTTTATTTTTTGGAGTTGGGGTCTCACTCTGTCACCCAGGCTGGAGTGCAGTGGCACAGTCATAGCTCACTACATCCCCAAACTCCTAGGCTCAAACAATCCTCTCACCTTAGCCTCCCAAGTAGCTGGGACTACAAGCACATACCACCACGCCCAGCTAATTTTTTGTAGAGACATGGTCTCACTATGTAATCCAGGCTGGTCTCAAACTCCTGGACTCAAATGATCCTCCCACCTCGGCCTCCCAAAGTGCTGGGATTACAGGCATGAGCCACCACACCCAGCCAGCAGCTTTACTTGCCTTGTCCCTCCCACCTCTTCTAGCCCCTGCTACCCCTTGCCAAGCTTCCCCCACCAACGTCCAGCTTGTTGTCCTTTGCTTCCTGCTCAGGACTATGACCTGCAGGCAGACACCTACCGCTGCTCCTTGGAGCCCACCCTGGCAGTGTCAGCCCCCAAAAGACCCCGAGTGGCTCCCCTGCAGGAGAGCATCCAGGCCCAGGTGAGATGAGACCAGTGGGGCACCAGCTCTGTAGCCTCCAAAACGGGAGCTGACCCTCCCCTCCCTCTCCCCACCTTGGCCCCCTCCAGGAGAAGAACCTTGCAAAGGCTTATACTGAGGTTGCAGCGGCCCACCAGCAGCAGATGCACCAGCTGGAGTTTGCTAGGAAGATGCTGGAAAAGGTACAGAGATGACGCCCCTCTTCCCACAATAACCAGGAATAGCCATTCCTGCAGTGCCTGGGCCACCAACCCAGCAGTCTTCTCTGCAGCCCCTGGGCAGGCCCGGCATCTTGGGAGGGGTGCAGCACCCTGCCTTCTGCGGTTTTCTCCCTAGCCACTCTCACAGGCTGGGATCCATCCCAGAGTTAGGCCCTGGAGACGTCAGTGTGGTCACAGTCGAGCTACTGGGCCGCCCTCCAATGGGAAAGGACCTCTAACACTGGAGAGCAGAGAAAATCCTCAGAGACTTCAGCCTTAGTACCTAGCCACCATGGCGACAGGCCCCCACCTGGGAATCCATCCCTGGTACCCCAGAAGCTCCCAGGATTCTTGGTGACTTGCTGGCCTCCCTACTATCCTCAGCCATAGTGCAGCATCCCCCAGGGGAGTGGGGGCCCATTTCTGGGAACCTGCGTGGAAAGGGAAGGAGGGGAGTTTCGGAAGGGACAGGGAGAACCTGTCCTATTTGCACTTTCTAGTGCAAACCTGGCCTGCACACGGCCTCGCGTCCCAACAGCATGGCATCGACTGGATCTGCCCAAAATTCTGCACCAAGCATCTCAGGTCCTCAGCTCCACCTCCCAGGACCTACCAGGAAGCCTTGGGAAGCAGGGAGGGGTCTCTGGCCCCGGGAGGGGGGGTGTAGACACACAGGACTCCTATCTTTTCTCCCCCTCACCCCAGTGGTCTCCTTTCTTCCTCACACTGCAGAAGGAGCTCAGTGAGGACATCCAGGCGACCCATGACATGAAGCAGGGGTCCGAGAGCCCAGCCGGAGCAGGGAGAGAGTCACAGGCCCTGAAGTCCCAGCTGGAGGAGGAGAGGAAGCGGGTGGCCCAGGTGCAGCGCGAGCTGGCGGAGCAGAGGAGCCAGCTGCTGCAGCTGAGGACCCAGCGGCCTTTGGAGAGGCTGGAGGAGAAGGAGGTGGTGGAGTTTTACCGGGACCCCCAGCTGGAGAGCAGCCTGGCCAAGGTGAAGGCCCAGGTGGAAGAGGAGGGCAGGAGGCGTGCCACCCTGCAGGCAGACCTGGAGGCAACGGCCCAGAAGGTCGTGCAGCTGGAGAGCCAGAGGAAGACCACGCAGCCTCATCTGCTGACCAAGGAGGTCACCCAGATCGAGAGGGACCCTCGCCTGGACAGCCAGGCAGCCCAGCTCAGCAGAGAGATCCAGCAGCTCCGGGGGGAGGACACCGTCGTCTCGGCCCGGCTGGAAGAGCTGAAGAAGGAGCTGCTGGCCCTTGAGCGGAAGGAGGTGGACGTGAAGGAGAAAGTCGTGGTGAAAGAAGTGGTCCAGGTGGAGAAGGATCCGGAAATGGTCAAGGCAGCCCGGGCTCTGAGGCTGCAGATCGAGGAGGACACCGCGCAGAGGAAGCGGGCGGAGGAGGCCGTGGCCACGCTGCGGGCTCGCATCGAAGACCTGGAGCGGGCCATCAGCTCGGTGGAGCCCAAGGTCATTGTGAAGGAGGTGAAGAAGGTGGAGCAGGACCCAGGCCTTCTCCAGGAGTCCGCCCGGCTGAGGAGTCTCCTCGAGGAGGAGAGGAGCAAGAACGCCACGCTGGCCCGGGAGCTGAGGGACCTGCGTGGCAAGCACAGCGCCGCCGAGAAGCAGAAGCCCAAGGTGCAGCTGCAGGAGCGCGTCAGCGAGGTCTTCCAGGTGGACCCTGACACGCAGGAGGAGATCGCGCGGCTCCGGGCCCAGCTGCAGGAGACCGCGGGCAAGAGGAGTCACATGGAGAAGGCGGTGGAGACGCTGCGGCCTGAGCTGGAGGTCCTGCGCGCCCAGAAGCCCGCGGTGGAGTACAAGGAGGTGACCCAGGAGGTGGTGAGGCACGAGAGGAGCCCCGAGGTGCTGCGCGAGGTCGACCGCCTGAAGGCCCAGCTCAACGAGCTGGTCAACACGCACGGGCGCACACAGGAGCAGCTCATCCGCCTGCAGGGCGAGCGCGACCAGTGGAAGCGTGAGCGGGCCAAGGTGGAGACCAAGACGGTGAGCAAGGAGGTGGTGCGCCACGAGAAGGACCCGGTCCTGGAGAAGGAGGCGGAGCGGCTCCGCCAGGAGGTGCGGGAGGCCACCCAGAAGAGGCGGGCCGCGGAGGACGCCGTCTACGAGCTGCAGAGCAAGTGCCTGCTGCTGGAGAGGAGGAAGCCCGAGGAGAAGGTGGTGGTGCAGGAGGTGGTGGTCACCCAGAAGGACCCGAAGCTGCGCGACGAGCACGGCCGGCTGAGCCAGAGCCTGGATGAGGAGGTGGGCCGGCGGCGGCAGCTGGAGCTCGAGGTGCAGCAGCTGCAGGCCAGCGTGGAGGAGCAGGAGGGCCTGCTCAGCTTCCAGGAGGACCGCAGCAAGAAGCTGGCCGTGGAGCGGAAGCTGCGGCAGCTGACCCTGCGGATCCAGGAGCTGGAGCAACGCCCCCCCGTGGTGCAGGAGAAGATCATCACGGAGGAAGTGGTCAAGCTGGAGAAGGACCCGGATCTGGAGAAGTCCACGGAAGCCCTGCGGCGGGACCTGGACCAGGAGAAGGCCCGGGTGACAGAACTGCACCGGGAGAGCAAGAACCTGCAGGTCCAGATCGACGTCCTCCAGAAAACCAAGTCGCAGGAGAAGACCATCTACAAGGAGGTGATCCGGGTGCAGAAGGACCGGGCGCTGGAGGACGAGCGGGCCCGTGTGTGGGAGGTGCTCACCCGGGAGCGCGCAGCCCTGCAGGGCCGGGAGGAGGAGGCGCGGCACCTGCGGCAGCGGATCGACAGGGCGGAGGCGCTGGGGGGGACCTGGTCGCGGGAGGAGGCCGAGCTGCAGAAGGCCCGGGACCAGGCGGGCCAGGAGTGCGGGCGGCTGCAGCAGGAGCTGCGGGCGCTGGAGAGGCAGAAGCAGCAGCAGGCGCTGCAGCTGCAGGAGGAGTCGAGGCTGCTCAGCCAGAAGACGGAGAGTGCGCGGCAGAAGGCGGCCCAGCGGGGCCAGGCGCTCTCACAGCTCGAGGCGGCCATCCTCCGCGAGAAGGACCAGATCTACGAGAAGGAGCGTGCCCTGCGGGACCTGCATACCAGGGTGAGCCGGGAGGAGCTCAGCCAGGAGACCCCGACACGGGAGAACAACCTCTCCACCAAGATCTCCATCCTGGAACCCGAGACAGGGAAGGACATGTCCCCGTATGAGGCCTACAAGAGGGGCATCATCGACCGAGGCCAGTACCTCCAGCTGCAGGAGCTCGAGTGTGACTGGGAGGAGGTCACCACCTTGGGCCCCTGCGGGGAGGAGTCTGTGCTCCTGGACCGCAAGAGCGGAAAGCAGTACTCCATCGAGGCCGCCCTCCGCTGCCGGCGCATCTCCAAGGAGGAGTACCATCTGTACAAGGACGGCCGCCTGCCCATCTCAGAGTTTGCCCTGCTTGTGGCCGGGGAGACCAAGCCGAGCTCCTCGCTTTCCATCGGCTCCATCATCTCCAAGTCCCCACTCGCCTCCCCAGCCTCCCAGAGCACCGGTTTCTTCGCTCCTGGCTTCTCTCTCGGGTTCGGTGACGACAGCTTCCCCATCGCCGGGATCTACGACACAACCACAGACAACAAGTGCAGCATCAAGACGGCCGTGGCCAAGAACATGCTGGACCCCATCACTGGGCAGAAGCTGCTGGAAGCCCAGGCGGCCACGGGGGGCATCGTGGACCTGCTTAGCCGCGAGCGCTACTCTGTGCACAAGGCCGTGGAGAGGGGCCTGATCGAGAACACCTCCACGCAGAGGCTGCTCAACGCCCAGAAGGCCTTCACTGGCATCGAGGACCCTGTCACCAAGAAGAGGCTGTCGGTGGGCGAGGCCGTCCAGAGGGGCTGGATGCCCTGGGAGAGCGTGCTCCTGCACCTGCAGGTGCAGCACCTGACCGGGGGGCTCATCGACCCTAAGAAGACAGGCCGCATTCCTGTCCCACAGGCTCTGCTCTCCGGAATGATCAGCGAAGAGCTGGCCCAGCTCCTGCAGGACGAGTCCAGCTACGAGAAGGATCTGACAGACCCCATCTCCAAGGAACGGCTGAGCTACAAAGAGGCCATGGGCCGCTGCCGCAAAGACCCCCTGAGCGGTCTGCTGCTCCTCCCAGCCGCGCTGGAGGGGTACCGCTGCTACCGCTCGGCCTCTCCCACAGTCCCACGCTCCCTGCGCTGATGCAGGCCAAGCAGCCGGGACAGTGTGTGCGTTGGGGCAGGTAGGATGCAGCTACCCTCACCCCAGGGCAGCTGATCCCAGGCAGTGGGTCTTCCCTCTCTCCGACCACAGTCCTGTTATTTTATTACTCAAACATTTATGGTGTTGGGCTCCCTCCCCTTATCTTGGTGCCCGATCCATCCCCAGACCAGCAGCAGCTCTGTGTTTCCCTCCTGCCTGACCCAGTGATTCCAATAAATGAATTCCCCCCCAGTACTGTGTCTCGTTCACATTTGAGAACACAGGATCCATTTGTCTGAGATCTGAGCACAAGGACAGCATTGCTTGGATGCTTTCCCAGTTGGATATGCCCAACTCACCTACCTGGGGCATGGGGTGTTCTCTGGGGGCTGTGCTTCCTTGGATTCTGGGCAGGGACGCGGTGGCAGGTCATGGAAAGGGATCACGGAACAGCTGCTGCCTCCCCACCACACCTCAGCTTCCCCACTGGCTCAGTTCAGGCCAGGACAATCTTCAGCCCTCTGTCAGTGTCCCCCTTGTCAGCAAGCCCAGGCATCCCCCATTAGCAGAATAATGCCAGAAAACTCCAGAGTGTGTCATGTTTATTTCCTGTTTCTCAAGCCAGAAGCAAACCAACAGAAGCATATCTTAACAGAAGAACAGCCAGCCACACGCAGCCCGACCTCAGGAAGACTGCCTCTCTCCTCACTCTCTCCTTCCTGTTTAACTTGGAACTGTGAACTAGAAAAACATTTCAATCCAAAAGACCAGCAGAGGGCACCCTTCCCTCAGGGTCTAACTGTGGCTGCAGACGGGCGGGTGAAGGGCCCCAGAAGTACTTAGCCCAAAGCCCAGGCAGGCCCCCTGCCCCCAACTTAGCACCTGTAGTTCCAGTGCCAGGGGACCAGTCTCTAACACATGCCCTCGACCGTCGAGCAGCTGTGCCCTACTTTGAAGCGGCACCGTCAAACCCAACAAACAACCCAGGAACTCGCCAACCTGTGGGCATGACTAACCCAAACTTAGCCCTCTGCCACCAAGCTCCTCAGAACTCCACTCTCCCCAGATTTGTCCTCTCTCGCGCGAATGGCGGGAGGCAGCCAGGACAGCAGCTGCTCAAGAGAGGACATGAGCTTGGCCTTGACGTTAACGGTAGAAACGCTCCAGCACACTCTGGCGGGCGGCCGGGGAGGGCTCAGGAGATGAGAAGTACGGGTGGGCCAGGGCGGCCTTGGCTGAGATCCGCCTGCTGGGGTCGTACTGCAGGAGTTGCTGGGAAGGAGGACAAGGAAAGAGATGGTGCCTGGGTGTGGCCACAAAGGGGAGGAGGAATTCCCCTCCCAGGTCCCAGCTGGAGGCCCAAGCCCTGTAGTGGGTGCCCCTAAACCTACAACTTCTTGGCTCTGGAGCCAGTTCTGGCCACTCCCAGAATCTGAGGACAAAGAGTTAGTTCTAGTCTAGCCCTAAGAGTCACTCAGGACTCCTCAGGCAACCGAAGCTGGGTCAGCCGCCCCTCCTCTTGGAGGGTTCCAGGTCCCAGTCAGCTTCTAGTTGAGAAGAGCACAGATGTCCCTCCTGTATCAGGAAGCAGGGACCAAACCTGTCCAGGAAACATCCTGGGGTGGGGGGCTGGAATTCAAAGAGCAGGGAGGAGAGACGGAAGGAGGAGCTGACACCGCAAGAGGCTGACCCGTCCAGCTCTATGCCCTAGAGCCCCTAAACCCAGGCAGGATGTGGAAGGACCCCCTGCTGTGGAAAAGCGGGATGGAAAGCTAGGAGCCTTGGCTGGAGGTCCACGGCATCCTGCTGCCTTTGGGTTGGTAGGCAACACACACAGATTTCTGGAAAGTTGGATGCACAGACTGAATGAACATGAAAATGCCTTCCTCTGACACAATACCAGATTAAGGAATGTGGCTTTGAGACTTTGTTGACAAAAATGGATGACTTGGCCGGGAGCAGTACTCACGCCTATAATCCCAGCACTTTTGGGAGGCTGAGGTGGGAGGACTGCTTGAGCCTAGGAGTTTGAGACCAGCCTGGCCAACATAGCAAGACTTCTTCTTCTCCCCCAAAATTTTTAAAAGATAGTCGGGCATGGTGGTGTATACCAGTAGTCCCAGCTATTGAGGAGGCTGAGATGGAAGGATCGCCTCAGCCCAGGGGGTCGAGGCTGTGGTAAGTCATGACTATGACACCACACTCCAGTCTGGGCAACAGAGTAAGACCCTCCAAATCAAAGAAAAAAAAAAAAAGAATGGACAGTGGATGGCTCTGCCTGAGGCCTCCTGGGCAGTCTGGCCTGGGACAGCCAAGGGGTCAAGATGGTGTAACACAAAGGGTGAGGACTGTGACAGGAGCCCAGGCAGCAGGGAACAGCTTGTTCTGATCAGCCTGGGTGAAGACTAACCACTGTAGAAGGCACTGGGGGGTACACCCAGGCAGAGGAGGCGTGGCCCAGCCTGGAGAAGTACACAGCTTAGATGGGGCAATCATGAGACGAGAGGCATTTTGAAGGGGAAGGTAAACATTGGACTTATCATGAGGCAGGTTTCCAGGCTGGGCAATACACCCAAGGCCAAGGACAGGCCGACTGTGTACAGGGGTCAGGAAAAAGGCTAGTTGGACTCAAAGCGCCAGGGTTATATAGGAGGCTGGGTGACAGGGAGACACTCTGGGTGAAGTGGCCAGACCAGGGGACTCTTCTTGCTCCCCTGCACCTACCATGAGCAGGTCCTTGCCCTCTGGCTCCAGATTGGGCACAATCTCCTCCAGCCCCTTCCGGGTCCACTTGGGGAAGCTGCCCTTGTAGTCGGGCAGCTGGGTGACTCCGGGCCACATGGCTTCACTCGGTGTTCCCAGGGTGCGAAAGATACGAAAGAGTTGGTCAATCTCAGAGTCACCAGGAAACAGGGCTTTGCGTGTCACCTGCAACAGGGAAGAAAAGAAGGTGTAGAGGCCACCACTCTGTCACACAGAACCAGGGAGGGGCCATCAAGATATAATTCCCAGAGCTATGCAAAGAATTCTAGCTTTTTCTGGAACAAGGTTGGCTTCCTCAGTCCTTCTGCCAGTCCCAAACCCTCCTTAATCTCTCTCTAATATAAGCATCAGTGGGCCCCACCCATCATCCAGTAGGTCCCTGCCTGTGGCCCCCTGTGGCCATGTGTCTCTATACCATCTCTGCAA
Organism: Carlito syrichta; assembly: GCF_000164805.1. Lineage (NCBI taxonomy): Eukaryota > Metazoa > Chordata > Mammalia > Primates > Tarsiidae > Carlito > Carlito syrichta. Next base: position 21,433 of record NW_007070924.1, on the reverse strand, counting down.
AGATGCAACCAATGCTCCAGACATCCACAGCCGTCGAATAGAACTTGCTGCCCAAGAGGATCTCAGGGGCCCGATACCACAGTGTCACCACCTGTGGGGGAGACGGGAGGAAATCATTCAGGGTGATTTTTTTTTTTTTCTGAGTTAGAGTCTCAGTCTATTACCCAGGCAGGAGTACAGTCGCACACTCATGTCCACCACAGCCTGGACCTGCTGGGCTCAGGTGATCTTTCCGCCTCAGCCTTTCAAGTAGCTGGAACTACAGGCCACCATACTCAGCTAATGTTTTAAAAATTTATTTTAGAGACGAGGTCTCGCCAAGTTGCCTAGGCTGGTCTCAAACCTTTGGGTTCAGGTAATCCTCTCACCTCCACCTCCCAAAGTGCTAGAACTACAGGTGTGAGTCACCATGCCTGGCTACTTTTTTT
>NW_007070924.1:12673-20524 GCF_000164805.1 Carlito syrichta | reverse complement strand
CTTTTTTTTTTTTTTTGAGTTGAAGTCTCACTCTGTCACCCAGACTGGAGTGCAGTGGCGCAGCCTCGACCCACGGGGCTCCGGCGATCCTTCTGCCTCAGCCTTCTGAGTAGCCAGAATTACAGGCACACACTACCATGCCCGGCTGATTTTTTTGTGTGTGTGTGATTTATTGTAGAGATGAGGTCTCGCTGCCCAGGCGGGTCTTGAACTGGCGGGCTCAGGCAATCCGCTCACCTCAGCCTCCCAAAGGCGTGGGATTACAGGCTGAGCCACCGAGCCCAGCTTTTTTTTTTTTTAAAGAGATGGGGTCTCACTATGTTGCCAAGACTAGTCTCGAACTCCTGGGCTCAAGTGATCCTCCCACCTCGGCCTCCCAAAGTGCTGGGATCACAGGCATGAACCACCGCGCCTGGCTCAGGTGGCTGAATGCACGGGTGATGTTCCTTTGACTGCCCTTCTCTCCCCTCTGTCCCGAGATACCTCGTGGGTATAGGTGCGTAGGGGCACCCCGAAGGCTCGAGCCAATCCAAAGTCAGCCAGCTTGATGGCGCCTAACTCATTGATGAGCAGATTCTGGGGCTTCAGGTCTCGGTGGATGACTCGGTGGGAGTGGCAGAAATTCACTCCCTGCAGCAGCTGGAAGAGGTAGCTCTGGAGTAATGAGCAGGAGGTAGCTGTGTGGAAGGCGGCTGGCTGGGTGGGGTGTCCCTCCCTTTCCAGGCTTCCCTCCCTACCTTGACGAGGTGCAGGGGGAGTTCCGAGGCTGGAGTGGAGTCCATGTACTTCTTCAGGTCCTGACTGAGGAACTCGAACACCAGGTAGAGCTTCTTTTCGTTGTGCACCACATCCAGCAGCCTGGCAGGGAGATGCCAATCAGGAGGCGGCCTCCACCATCCCAGCTTCCCACCACTGTCCCCACCTCACCTGACGATGTTGGGGTGCTTCAGCTCTTTGAGCAGGGAGATCTCCCTGATGGCTGTGCTTGGGACCCCCTCAGTCTCCCTGCAGGAAATGAGGGTACAGCCATGGGCGTGGAGGCAGGTGCCAAGAAGGGCACTTCTGGCCAGGGGAATTTGCTTCTGTGTTCCTCGTTACCGTTCAGATGGCCCATCCTGGCAATGGGGACCTGTGCTCCTAGGCATTTATTATACCCACAAGGCTCCATAGAGCCAGGGCAAGGCTGGTAGGGAGGCAGTGGGTTGGGGTAAAAACAGGTTAAGGGCTGTATCTATGTGGCTGTCCCAGGACAACTGGGTGACATAAGGAAAAGGATTGAGTGTAAGCCTCCGAGACGAGGGAATGAATGGAGGGCGATTTCTCGGTGGCCGAGGACAGGCGGCCTGGGGGTCCCAGCACTCACAGATCCAGCCTGATCTTCTTGAGGGCTACCAGCTGCCCCGTCTCCTTGTTCTTGGCCTTATACACCACCCCATAGGTGCCCTCTCCGATTTTCTCTACCTTCTGGAACACATCCATGTCTGCAGAGCTGCCCGGGGAAACAGCACCAGCCATTCACACCCCATGCCCAGTGCCCCCGTTGCCCCTCCAGCCTCCTCCTAGCACCCTGCCCAGCCCCCATCAAGCTGCCCAGCTCCCAGGGCCTGTGGCCCTGGTCCTTCCAACCCCCACCCCAGCTCATCCTGCCTGGTATCCTGTGGGGGGGCTGCCCCTCACCCAGCCCAACCAGGACCCCCGCCTCTTGCCCACTGCCCAGGTGGGAGCCAGCTGCAGCTGTGCCCGGATACTTCACGTGGAAGGCCCAAGCTTCTCCTGCCTCAGCCCCCGCCTCGGCCCAGCCAGGCCTGGGCTCTGGGGGCACAGGCGGCTGCCCAAGACCTGGCGCCAGCTCGAAGCAGAGGTCAGGGGTGAGGAAGGGCTTCTGAAGCCACAGTCCTGCCCTAGGCCGCACGGTCAGGGCCCGGGGCCTCAGCCCAGCCCACTTGACGATGCTTGGCCTTCTCTGAGGGCTGAACCTCAGCAGAGGTGGCCCCTCTGCCACCCGGACCCTCCCACTAGGGCCCCTGGGCCCCCCGCACCCTCCCCTCAGGCCCCCAGCCCAGAATTCACCAGAAACCCTCAGCAGGCTGCAGCCTCACTGCTGGCGGGCTGCCTGCTCCGAGGCTCCCCCTCCTGGCCCCTGCCGGCGCTGCACCACGTGCACATCATAGAGTCACGCCCACTAGTGGGGCCTTTATTCACGAGGACCTTCTGGAACCCTCCATGTCCCCCTGCGAGGCTCAGCTCCAGCGCCCAGAGCTTGACCACCTGCAGTCTCCGGGGGGCAGGGGGCGCAGCTTTGGGGGCCTGCTCTCCAGGGCCTCATTTCTGGGCCAATTCCAGATTAGGGGAAGGAGCTGGATTAAACACCCGCCCCTCAACGCTCTGGTCCAGACAACGGCCATCCCTTGGGAAGCGTGTACACTCTGCAGGGCTCCTGCAGCTCCAGCGGGTTTGGCCTCGGCAGCTGGTGGGATGGGGGATGTTGTCGGGGCTGCCATTTCCTATTGGCTGCGGTCCCTCTCTTGCTGGTACAGCCTCTGCTCCTGGATGGCTTGTTCTAACAAGGGCAGGTTCATCCCTTCCACACAAGTCAGCACCCGGGCCTTCACCATGGAGCCTCCATCTGAAAGGCACAAACACCAGGGCATGAGCAGTAACTGAGCTGTCAGCAACATACTCCAAGATGCATTCTAGCTGTTTCCTTTGGCTTGCTCAATCCTGAATTTTGGCAGCAAGGGGTGCAGGCAAGAAGGATGGTGGTATATGGGCCAGGCCCAGTGGCTCATGCCTGTAATCCTAGCACTTTGGTAGGCTAAGGTGGGAAGACTGCTTCAAGCCAGGAGTTCAAGACCAATCTGGGCAAATTAGCAAGACCCCATCTCCATTAATTTTTTAAAAAGAGAAAAAATGTATTTAAAAAGCCTAGCATATGGGATATTGGCAATTTTTCTACCTGGGCCTCAGAAGTGTGGATCTGTCATGCACCATAGACACATGTCTGGAAGTTAGAGGGTAGCCTGAAAATTCCACTTGTCCAGGGAGGGAGGGCTTCCTTTGCCACCTCAATTCCAGCCACCTTCTCTTTAGGTCCCAAGTGCCCGGGGTGGAAAAGGGGTCTCAATCACCATCCTAGCTCTCTGTTTGAACTAAGGGAAGGGCCCCCTTGGCATTTAGGGACCCACTGTCATTGGAAATCAGGGCAAAGAGACAACCATATGTAGTAAATCCAAGGACTGAGCTCCAGGCAAGTTTGGCCTCACAGGGACAAGTCATTCCACTCTGGACCAGGGGCTCAGGGGGCTTCCAGCAGATGTGATGTTGACTGATACATATAGAAAGGTTTGTCAATGTTCAGGTGGCATCAAACAGGAAAGACATCTGGACATCTGGGGTTAGCCCTAATAGATGGCTTTTTTTATTCTGAGTTGGAGTCTCACTTCGTTGCTCAGGCTGGAGTGCAGTGGCATGTTCACGGCCACCCCAGCATCGACCTGCTGGGCTCTGGTGATCCTTCTGTCTCAGCCTTTCAAGTAGCCGGAACTGCAGGTGTGCGCTACCACGCCCAATCAATTTTTTGATTTATTGTAGAGATGAAGTCTTGCCAAGTTGCCCAGGCTGTTCTTGAACCCACGGGTTTGGTCAATCCCCTCACCTCAGCCTCCCAAAGTGCTGGGATTACAGGCTTGAGCCACTGCACCCAGGCAAAAGATTTTTTTTTAAATTTTCCATCACAGCTTTCAAGGAAAAGGAAAAAACAAATTCATTTAAATAATTTTTTCTTTTTTCACTCATGTTTTATCTGCTCTCTGGGCAATGAATACATCCAATGTCCTAGGACATTATCCTATCTTCTTTGGATGAAGTTTTGAGATAGACACTCTCTGCTCAGATAAAGTCTGTTCCTACTCTTTCTTTTAGTTTAGGTTATTTATCAGCTTAACACAATCTGGGGCAGATTTCAGAGTGCTGCCCTGCCTATATTCCAGCTGTCTACATAGACCACCCTTGGAAGATGAACTTGTTTGAAACATGAAATGGCCTGCATGTTGTCAGCTTCTGTTAGCCCCAGTGCTGGATGGCAGAGACTGCACAGCTGAGAAAGGATGGGTAAATGACAATATCTGGATCTACTGATCAATGTAGACTATTGTTGTTGTTTGAGTCAGGGTCTCACTCTGTCCCCGAGCTGGAAAGCAGTGGCACAGTCATGGCTCACCACAGCATTGACCTCCCAGGCTCAGGCGATCTTTCCACCTCAGCCTCCTGAGTAGCTGGGACTACAGGCATATGCCATCACACCCACCTATTTAAAAAAAAAAAACTTTTTGAGCCAGGCTCGGTGGCTCAGCCTGTAATCCCGCACTTTGGGAGGCCGAGGCGAGTGGATTGCCTGAGCCCGCAGGTTCGAGACCTGCCTGGGCAGCTTGGCGAGACCTCATCTCTAAAATAAATCAAAAAATTAGCCGGGTGTGGTAGCGTGTGCCTGTAGTTCCAGCTACTTGGAAGGCTGAGCAGAAGGATTGCAGGAACCCAGCAGGTCGAGGCTGGAGTGGCCGGGAGCGTGCCACTGCACTCCAGTCTGGGTGACAAAGTGAGACTCCAACTCAAAAAAAACCCAAAAACTAGCCGGGCTCGGTGGCGCCTTTGGGAGGCTGAGGTGAGTGGATTGCCTGAGCCCGCGGGTTCGAGACCCGCCTGGGCAGCGAGACCTCATCTCTACAATAAATCAAAAAACCAGTCGGGCGTGGTAGCGCATGCCTGTAATTCTGGCTACTTGGAAGGCTGAGGCGGAAGGATTGCCGGAGTCCAGCAGGTTGAGGCTGCAGTGGCCGGGAGCGTGCCACTGTACTCCAGCCTGGGCAACAGAGTGAGACTCCGACTCAAAAAAAAAAAAAGAAAAGTGGTATGCACAGGTGCCAAAACCTGGTGGGAGAAAACCAGAAGGCAGCTAGATTCATGGCAAGAACCCAAGGGTAGTCACTCGCTGGGGTCCAGCAACCGGCAAACCAGGGATGCTGTGAGGACCTCTGGAGTAGGGCTGGGAAAGGCTATACTGACAGCTTAGTTCCTGGACAGGAGGCCTCAGGTATTTGGTGCCGGCAGAGGGTGTCAGGTCTCAGGAGTTTTATCACATGGTCTTCATAGCTAGCTCTTATGTAAAAGTTTCAAAAAGGTAACTCTAAGTGACCTCTTGCCTGTCCTCAGAACTGTCAGCCTGGCCACAGAGCGGGATCCATGTCTAATCGACCTTTGTACTCCCCAGGACTTCAGGGCTAGCACTGGAAGGTTTAAAGCAGCCACACACTGTCTCCTCATCTTTGATTCCTAGTGCTAGCCGAGAACAATGAGCATGTGTTACTTAGAAAATCAAGAAAAGGCCGGGCTCGGTGGGTCAGCCTGTAATCCCAACACTTTGGGAGGCAGAGGCAAGTGGATTGCCTGAGCCCGCGGGTTCGAGACCAGCCGGGCAACTTGGCGAGACCTCGTCTCAACAATAAATAAAAAATGAGCCAGGTGTGGTAGCATGTGCCTGTAGTTCTGGCTACTTGGAAAGCCGAGGCAGAAGGATCGCCGGAGCCCAGCAAGTCGATGCTGGGGTGGTCATGAGCATGCCACTGCATTTCAGCCTGGGCGATGGAGTGAGACTCCGACTCAAAACAAAAACAGAAAGTCAATAAAAAATTGTTAACACCACAAAAGCAGGTTGCGATGTCATGAAAAGTGGCAAACCCGCCAGCAGCCAGGAAGGAGGCTGCTTCATCTGAGGCTTGATTAGGGCTAGGTTCAGGTTTTTAGTTTTTGGCAATTATACTTCAAGGTGGTGCTGTTTGTGCCTCACTCCTGCATCATATCGGAGGCACGTGATGTTTGATCTTCTGATTTTTATCACGTTGCGATTGATCCAGCAGGCCCAGGGGCTGTGGGCCGATCCCTCCCTCACAATGCTCCCATCAATGTTTTTCCTGATAATTTCAGCAGCCAATGAGGATCGTTCCCTGGATTTATTATTTTGTCAGGACTTTTAAAGTGACGACTTTCTAATTTAAGCATTTATCCTGCATTTATTCACTGTGAAACTTCTCTAAGGAATTTTCCTTCAGTAGTCCCAGCTACTCTGAAGGCTGAGGCAGGAGGATCGCTTGAGCCCAGGAGTTGAAGGCTACAGTGAGCTATGATTGCACCACTACACTCTAGCCTGAGTGACAGACTGAGACCCTGTCTCTAAAAGAGGGGGAAAAAAAGGAACTTTCCCTCATCAACCATTTGGTTTTGCTGAAATACTGTCCATACAGGATAGACAGATAAACTGAAGGAAAAGAGGAGCGTATGCAACGAGGAGGAAACAATCAGCCAATTCTGGACTCCAGCACATTCTCTGGACAAAAACCCCAATTCTCCAACAAATAAATGGCATTAAAACAAAAAAGGAAGACAGAACTGTTACAAATTAACGGGGACTTGAGGCGTGTAACCCAAATATAACGTATGGGCTTTGGATCCTGATTTGCACTAGCCAATTGTTAAAAAAAAAATCTTTTTCTTTCTTTTTTTTTTTTTTTTTTAAGACAATTGGGAGAAACTGAACATGAACAAGGTATTATGATTATATGAAAGAACAGTTACTAATTTTGTTGGATGTGATTGTGGTAATGTTAGAGATAAGTACTGGGTAATGACATTGTTGTGATTTAGAAATATATATTGAGGCCGAGCTCGGTGGCTCAGCCTGTAATCCCAGCGCTTTGGGAGGCCGAGGTGAGTGGATTGCCTGAGCCCGCGGGTTCAAGATCCGTCTGGGCAACTTGGTGAGACCTTGTCTCACAGTAAATCAAAACATTAGCCAGGTATGGTGGTGCACAACTGTGGTTCCAACTACTTGGAAGGCTGGGGCGGAAGGATCGCCAGAGCCCAGTAGATGGAGGCTGCGGTGGCTGGGAGCGTGCTACCTCACTCCAGTCTGGGCGATGGAGTGAGACTCCAACTCAAAAAAAAAAAAAACGAAATACATATTGAGGCCTGGAGCAGTGGCTCAAGCCTGTGACCCTAGCACTTTGGGAGGCTGAGGTAAGGCGATTGCCTGAGCCCATGGCTTCGAGACTGTCTGGGGCAACATGGAGAGATCTCATCTCTAAAATAAATCAAAAGTTAGCTGGGCATGGTAGCACATGCCTGTAGTTTTGGTTACTTGGAAGGCTGAGGCTGAAGGATCGCCAGAGCCCAGCAGGTCAAGGCTGCAGTGGCCGGGAGCGTGCCACTGCACTCTAGCCTGGGTGACGGGAGTGAGACGCCAAGTCAAAAAATAAATATATAAATAAATAGATATTGAGGTATTCATGGGTAAAATGAAGTGATATCTTAGCATTACTTTAAAATACACTAGCAGAGGCCGGGCTGGGTGGCTCAGCCTGTAATCCCAGCACTTTGGGAGGCCGAGGCGAGTGGATTGCCTGAACCTGCGAGTTCGAGACCTGCATGGGCAACTTGGCAAGACTTCGTCTCTACAATAAATCAAAAACTAGCTGGATGTGATAGCGTGCGCCTATAGTTCCAGCTACCTGGAAGGCTGGGCAACTGAGTGAAACTCCAACTAAAAAAAAAAAAAAATACACCAGCAGAATAAATTAAATAAGAGTGGGTAGTGGTGAAACAAAACAGTAGAATGAGGATCACTGCTGAATCTGAGTGATGGGTACATGGAGGTTCATTTTATCATTATTTTTATTGTATACAGAGGGAGCCCAAAAAATGTATAAACATTTGAGACAAAAATATATACATGTGCACAACACACACACACACACACACACACATACACACACACATGTATTTTTGTTTGTTTGTTTTTTG
>NW_007070924.1:9214-12040 GCF_000164805.1 Carlito syrichta | reverse complement strand
GGCCAGAAGCGGCCACTGCACTCCAGTCTGGGCGACCAAGTGAGAATCCTACTCAAAAAAAAAAAAAAGAAAAAGAAAAAGAAAAAAATTATGCATTCAGCTCATATATATATTTTTTTGAGTTGGAGTCTCACTCTGTCTCCCAGACTGGAGTGCAGTGACCGCTCACGGCCACCGCAGCCTCGACCTGCTGGGCTCCGGCAATCCTTCCGCCTCAGCCTTCCAAGTAGCCAGAACTACAGGCGCATGCTACCATGCCCGGCTAATTTTTTTATTTATTGTAGAGACGAGGGCTCGCCAAGTTGCCCGGGCGGGTCTCGAACCCGCGGGCTCAGGCATCCACTCACTTCAGCCTCCCAAAGCACAGGATTACAGGCTGAGCCACCGAGCCCGGCCCATAATTTTTTTCTATTTTTCTTCCCACAAATGATTTCAAATGTCCACTCCAGGCTCTGCCCTTATCCTGGCCAGATGTCTCATCTTAGTTTTAACTTCTCGCTCTGTTTTTGCAGTTGGAACTTGGGCAGGACTCCCAGGAAAGTGCCTCAAGGGATTCTGGGCTGTAGTCAAAATGTTAATAATTTATGCACAGGGCCTTTGTACTCACCCCATCTCTCTTCCTGATCCCTCTCCCAAATCAATTATGAGGGCAGGGACTCTGTGAGCTTAAAGGCTTAAGCCTGAACAAAGATTAACTTTTATTAAATCACAATAAATTAGAGGAAGCACCATTTAATTACTTTATTTTTCTGGTGTATTTCATCCAGAGTTAAAAAAAAAACCACTGTAACTTTTAGAAAGTAAGTTGGGCTGGGCGCAGTTGCTCATGCCTGTTTGGGAGGCAGAGATGAGAAGATTGCCTGAACTCAGGGGTTCAGGACCAGCCTGAGCAACAGGCTTTGTTTGTTTTGCTCATCTCTACAATAAATCGAAAAATTAGCAGCACGTGGTTGTTGTGGTTGCAGCTACTTGGAAAGCTGAGGCAGAACAAGCACCTGCCCAGCAGGTTGAAGCTGTGCTGGCCGAGTGTTCCACTGCACTCCAGCCTGGATGACAGAGTGAGACTGACTCAAAAAAAAAAAAGTAGTTTGGTTGCACAAATCAAGAAACAAATGTTTGTATCCTTTGATCTAGCAATTCTACTTCAGAAAACTACACTGAGCCGGGTGCAGTGGCTCAACCCTGTAATCCCAGCACTTTGGGAGGCTGAGGCAAGAGGATTGCCTGAGTATAGGGCTTCAAGACCAGTCTGGGCAACTTGGTGAGAACTCATCTCTACAATAAATCAAAAAATTATCTGGGCACGGTGGCATGCACCTGTAGTTCCAGCAACTTGGAAGGCTGAGGCAGAAGGATCACCTGAGCCCAGCAGGTCGTGGCTATGGTGGCCATGAACGTGCCACTGCACTCTAGCCCGGGTGACAAAAGTATTAAGAATCCCACAATCCCACATCCAGAATAACAACTCTTAACATTTTGGTAAATGATCTTTTAAACTTTTAAGTATATATAAAAATGTAAGCTGGGTGCAGTGACTTATGCCTGTAATCCCAGCAATTTGGGAGGCGGAGGCAAGAGGATTGCCTGAGCCCATGGGTTCGAGACCAACCTGGTGAGACCTCATCTCTACAATAAATCAAAAAATTAGCCATACCTATAATTCCAGCTACTTGGAAGGCTGAGATGGAAGGATTACCTGAGCCCAGAAGGTCGAGGTTGCAGTGGTCATGAGTATACCACTGCACTCCAGCCTGGGTGGCAGAGTGAGACTCCAACTAAAAAAAAAAAAATGTAGCCGGGCTCGGTGGCTCAGCCTGTAATCCCGCGCCTTTGGGTGGCTGAGGTGAGTGGATTGCCTGAGCCCGTGGGTTCGAGACCCGCCTGGGCAGCGAGACCTCATCTCTACAATAAATCAAAAAATCAGTCAGGTGTGGTAGCACATGCCTGTAATTCCGGCTACTTGGAAAGCTGAGGCGGAAGAATCGCCGGAGCCCAGCAGGTTGAGGCTGCGGTGGCCAAGAGCGGCCACTGCACTCCAGTCTGGGCGACAGAGGAGACTCCAACTCAAAAAAAAAAAATGTATATAGGATGGGTGCAGTGGCTCACTCCTGTAATCTCAGCACTCTGGGAGGCTGAGGCAGGAGGACTGCTTGAGCTCAGGAGTTCAAGAACAGCCTAGGCAACATAGTGAGATCTCATTTCTACAGAAAATTAAAAAATTAGTCAGGCATGGTAGCACATGTTTGTAGTCCCAGCTACTCAGGAGGCTGAGGTGGAAGAATTGCCTGAGTCCAGGCGGTTGATGCTGCAGTGAGCTGTGATTGTGCCGCTACACAATAGCCTGGGCAACAGAGTGAGACCCCAACTAAACAACAACAAAAAAACAGAAAGATAAAGAAAGAAAAGGAAAAGTTCTAGCCAAGTGCAGTGGCTCACACCTATAATCCCAGCACTTTGGGAGGCAAAGGTGAGAGGATCATTTGAGCCCAAGAGTTCAAGACTAGCCTGGGCAACATAACAAGATCTCATCTCTACAAAAAAATAAACACCAGCTGGGCATGGTGGTGTGCACCTGTAGTCCTAGCTACTCGGAAGGCTGAGGAGGAAGGATCACCTGAGTCCAGGAGGTTGAGGCTATGGTGAGCTCTGATTGTGCCTCTGCACTCCAGCCTGGACACAGAGTGAACCCCCAACTTGAAAGAGAGAAAGAAGTTCTGCAAAAAAAAAAGAAGAGAAAAAGAAAAAGAAAGAAGGAAGGAGAGAGAGAGAAAGACAGGAAAGAAAGAAAGAAAGAAAGAAAGAAAGAAAGAAAGAAAGAAAGAAAGA
>NW_007070924.1:2164-9194 GCF_000164805.1 Carlito syrichta | reverse complement strand
TTTTGAGTTAGAGTCTCACTTTATTGTCCAGGCTAGAGGGCAGAGGCACGTTCACGGCCACCGCAGCCTCAACCTGCTGGGCTCAGGTGATCCTTCTGCCTCAGCCTTCCAAGTAGTTGGAACCACAGATGTGCACCACCACACCCGGCTAATGTCTTGATTTACTGTGAGACAAGTCTCACCAAGTTGCCCAGGCAGGTCTTGAACCACTGGGTTCACGCAATCCTCTCTTCTCTCCCTCCCAAAGTGCTAGGATTACAGGTGTGAGCCAATGCACCCGGCTTCTTTCTGCTTCTTTATACTCTTTAAATTCTTTACAATGAGAATGTATTGCTTTGCTAATGGAGTAGGGGAAGTAAAAGCTTAAAGAAGAAAGTAGAGGAGGGGTGTAGTTGTCTCCTGCCTGTAATCCCAGCACTATGGGAGGCTAAGCGGGAGGATAACTTGACTCCACAAGAAATATTAAAACTAGCTGGGCATGGTGGCTCACACCTGTAGTCTCAACTACTCAGGAGGCTGAGGTGGAAGGATTGCTTGAGCCCAGGAGTTTGTGATTATGGTGAGCTATGATAGCGCCGTTGCACTTCAGCCGGGACAGTAGAGCAAGACTGTCTCTAAACCCTTAAAAAGTTTTTTTAAAAGAATAAAGTAGAGAAAACAGGGACACACACAAAAATGGGATGTCAGAGAGAAGCCCCATAGGAGCGGAGAAAAGCTACTGATTCTGCGAGTCTGTGGCACTTCCCTGACCTTCAGCTCATCCTTCAGGGATTGCCAGAGAGGGTGACAAAGGATGCCTTCAACTCTGGATGTCAGACAGGCTGCTTTTATTCTTTCAGGTTGCTTTTATTCTTTTCCTTGCATTCTATTTCCTTTACTTGACTTCCTGGCCTGTTATTACAGCCCCATCCTTTCTCAGCCTTGGTTTTCTTGTCTATGAAATAGCAATGATAAGACTCAGATTAAGGACTGACGGGTAGATTCAAAAAGATCTAAGCAAAGCACCTTACACAGGCCTGGCACATCGTAGGCCTTGAGAAAAACTGGCTGGTTTCTCTCTTCTCTTTCTCCCTTCCCCAACTCTTCACTGTCTCTCTCTTTGACTTGGCACCACTTGGTGGGTGCACTCTATCTACTTACATCTGTTCCCCAAGACTCCTTGAACTTGTGGACTAATTTGAAAGAAATGTTAACCTGGTGAGACACCCCTGTTGGGTCACAAGGCCATTCCTGAGTCACTCAAAAAACTTCCCCAACTCAGAACCCAGAGAAAAAAGGTGTGTGAGGCTGAAACTTACCCTTCTGGTGCTCGAGCTCCCCAAGGACAATGTACAGGGAGCCCACCTGGGCTTGGAAGGGCTCCACCAACTTGGTACAGACAAGAACCTCATGCTGATCAGATCCGTGCTGAGCCATCAGTGTCACTCTGGATTGGGTCATGTCATAGATGCACAACCTGCAGGGCAGAGGAAGTGCAATAACTTCTATCCATAGATAGAATGACTACAAAGCTCCAAAGGTTTGGGGAAGCAGTAAATTCATGAAAAAGTGTTCAGCCTCAGTCTGATCAGGGAAATAAAAATGGCAGCAACAAATGAGAAAAAAATGTTTCAGTCTACTTTGTAGATTGGAAGGGAATTGCCTTTTCATTTCTTGCCCTTGCCTTTTTTTCTTTCTTTCTTTCTTGTTGATTTTCTTAGTATTATTATTTGATAAACAAGCTTTAAATCCTGTTGATGTTCAACTTATTTTTTTTTAATGGTTTTTGCTTTGTGTCTTATCTAACAATTATTTGGCTATTTCAAGGTTGATATTCTCCTGTTTACTTCTATACATTTTATAATTTTAGCTTGTACTCTAATAGTGCAAATTAGTATTTTTTGTATGTTGTGAGGTAGGGATCAAGATCTTTCACACTCCCCCAGAAGGAAATCCAGTAGTTCCAGCACCATTTGTTGAAATGACTATCCTTTCCCTACTGAATTTCATTGATGTCTCTGTTGTAAATCAACAAAGAAATGGCTAAGTTATGATATATTTACACAATGAAATAAAAATGGACCTATTAAAAGTGGCAATCAGCCAGGCTCAGTGGCTCAGACTGTAATCCCACACTTTGGGAGGCTGAGGTGAGTGGATTGCCTGAGCCCGCGGGTTCGAGACCCGCCTGGGCAGCGAGACCTCATCTCTACAATAAATCAAAAAAAATCAGCTGGGCATGGTAGCGCATGCCTGTAATTCCAGCTACTTGGAAGGCTGAGGCAGAAGGATCGTCGGAGCCCAGCAGGTCAAGGCTGCAGTGGCGGGGAGCGGCTACTGCACACCAGTCTGAGTCAGAGACCAGTCAGTCTCACTCTGTTGCCCAGACTGGAGCGCAGTGGCACACTCACAGCCACCGCACCCTCAACCTGCCGGGCTCAGGCAATCCTTCTGCCTCATCCCTTTCAAGTAGCTGAAACTACATGTGCAAGTCACCATGCCCGGCTAATGGTTGAAATATTTCTATATATATGTACATATATGTCTCCAAGATGGTCCCGATGAGTCTCATGTCCCTGTAACCGCAACCTTGTGCATGCCTTGTAGGCTGAATATGGCTGACCTGTGTAGCTAGCAGAATACTGCAGAAATGACCGACCTTTGAAGCTAAGCCATAAAAGATGTTGTGGCTTTCACCCTGCTCTTTCTTTTGGATTACTGGTTCGGGGAGAAACTGCTTTTATGAGGACCCTCACGTAGCCCTATGAAGAAATCTACATTGTCAGGAACTGAGTCTTCTTGCCAGGAGTCAGCATTAATTTTCCAAACATGTGAACGAGCCACTTTGACTCAGCCGATATCTTGACTACAGTCCCATAAGAGACACTGAGCCAGGACCATGCAGCTAAGCTACTCCCAAATTCCTGACCCTCAGGAACTGTGAGACAATAAATATTTGTTGTCATTTTAAATTTGGGGGCAGCTGGGCTTGGTGGCTCAGCCTGTAATCCCGTGCTTTGGGAGGCTGAGGTGAGTAGATTGCCTGGGTCCGTGGGTTCGAGACCCGCCTGGGCAACTTGGCGAGACCTCATCTCTACAGTAAAATTTTTTTAAAAAACTAGCCGGGTGTGGTAGTGTGCGCCTGTAGTTCCAGCTACTTGGAAGGCTGAGGCAGAAGGATTGCCGGAGCCCAGCAGGTCAAGGCTGCGATGGCCGGGAGCAGCCACTGCACTCCAGCCTGGGTGATAGAGTGAGACTCTAACTAAAAAAAAAAAAAAAAATGGGGGGCAATTTATAACAAAGCAGAGTATAACACAATATATAATGTATATACATATATCAGGTATATACCCATCTACCCACATATATACCTACATATACACATGGAAAAGCATAAAAAGTTAACCAGAAAAGGTGAGCAGTGATTGTCTGGGCAATGGGATTAATTACAGGTGATTTTTGCTTTCTTTCATTGTACCATTATGGACTGTCTACATTTTTACAATGAATACATAATAATTTTTTAGCACTTTAAAATAACTAGAAAAAGTTATAAGGAAATGATTAAAGTTTTTTGGGGAGGGGAGAAGACATTTAACCATCACTCCCACCATGTGAACAAATAACCATTCTCACCTGCCGAATGTCCTCAGAGTGTCCCCATCAGGAACTTGGCCAGCACAGACCTCCCAGGGGAAATAATAGATCCCAGGTTTGGGCAGCATCATTGGCCTTTGTCACCGAATACTTGAGATGGATTTTTCAACATTCCTGATAAATCAAGCAGACCACAAGACAGAGATTAGCAGATACATGAGACCAGCAACACCTTGAAGACTAACTCCAGTGGGTAGTGTTTTAAATTTAAAAAAAAAAAAATTAGCCAGGCATGGTAGTGCATGCCTCTAGTTCCAGCTACTTGGAAGTCTGAAGTGGAAGGATCACCTGGGCCCAGCAGGTCGAGGCTGTGGTGGCCAGGAACATGCCACTGCCCTCCAGCCTGGGTGACAGAGTGAGACTCCAACTCAAAAAAAAAAAAAAAAGTGTGATAGGTTGGCCAGGCACAGTGGCTCATGCCTATAATCCCAGCACATTGGGAGGCCACGGCAAGAGGGTTGCCTGATCCCAGGAGTTCGAGACTAGCCTGGGCAACATAGTGAGACCCCATCTTTACAATAAATTACAAAATTAGCCAGCATGATGATGTGTGCCTGTAGTTCCAGTTACTTGGGATGTTGAGGCAGAAGGATGATCTAAGCCCAGCAGGTTGAGGCTGCAGTAGCTGTGATCGTGCCACTGCACTCTAGCCTGGGCGACAGAGTGAGACTCCGACTCAAAAACAAACAAACAAAATTGTGATAAGTTATGCATTCACATATTTAAAACAAAACAATATAAAAATTAGGCCATGTGGAAAAGTATTATTCCCACTCCAATCTCTCTGAAATTCCCCCCCAATCCCATAAAGCAGGGGTCTGTAAAGGGGTACGCAGTACATATTTTCAGCTTTGTGAGCTATACAGTCTCTGCCACAACTATAGTCATACATCACTCAATGATGGAGATATGTCCTGAGAAACGTGCCAGCGGGCAATTTTGTCATTGTGCAAACATCAGAGCGCATTTATACAAACCTATATGGTAGAGTCTCTGACACACCTAGGTTATATGATAAAGCCTATTGCTCCTAGGGAACAAACCTGCACGGCATGTTATTGCACTGAATACTCCAGGCGATCGTAACACAATGGTAAGTACTTGTATATCTAACCATCTCTAAACACAGAAAAGAGACAGTAAAAATACAGTATTGGCCGGGCTTGGTGGCTCAGCCTGTAATCCCAGCACTTTGGGAGGCCGAGGTGAGTGGATTGCCTGAGCCCGCGGGTTCGAGACCCGCCTGGGCAGGCGAGACCTCATCTCTACAATAAATCAAAAAATCAGCCAGGCATGGTAGCGCATGCCTGTAATTCTGGCTACTTGGAAGGCTGAGGCGGAAGGATCACTGGAGCCCAGCAGGTCGAGGCTGCGGTGGCTGGGAGCGGCCATTGCACTCCAGTCTGGGTGATAGAGTGAGACTCAAACTCAAAAAAAAAAAAAAAAAAGTACAGTATTAAGGCTGGGCGTGGTGGCTCATGCCTGTAATTTTAGCACTTTGAGAGGGAGAGGCAGGAGGATTGTTTGAGCCCAGGGTTTGAGACCAGCCTGAGAAACATAGCAACACCTCATCTCTATAAAAAAAAAATCAGGCTGGAGTGCAGTGGCACACTCACAGCCACCCAGCCTCAACCTGCTGGGCTCCTTTGATCCTTCCGCCTCAGCCTTCCAAGTAGCCAGAACTACATGCACGCTACCACATCCAGTTATTTTTTATTTATTGTAGAGATGAAGTCTCACCAAGTTGCTGGGGCTGGTCTTAAACCCACAAGCTCAGGCAATTCACTCGCCTCGGCCTCCCAAAGGGCTAGAATTACAGGCTAAGCCAACGAACCCAGCTGAAACACAGTACACCTCCACAAGAAACACTATCAGGAAAACAACCAAGGAACAAGTCTGTAAATGTGCTATATCCATCTGTGTGCATATGCTTGTGTGTGTGTGTAAAATACTCCATAAGCCCAGTGTAGATAGCTAAGGGGCCAGGGAAAGGCAATGGTCACTCTGGAACTCTGATGGGCTCGGGAGGCCTAGAAAGCATTTTCTTTAAAATGGTAGGGAAGTGGGGATTCAGGAAGAATTGTTAAACAACAAAAGAATCCTGAAGTTGATAGCCTTCAACTATTTCTTGATAGGACAAGCAAGAGGAAGATATAAACAAAGATAAAAGGTAAGTAAATAATCCTAAGATCTCTGCAGAAACCAGATGACACAGCATTAGTCCAGAAGTTTAATATAACCTAGAAGCTTGCACAACTGGTTTTATTATCCTCTAATGAACACATCACTGAACAGTGTCGCAGGCCAATGTACTACGGGCATCTTAAGACAGAAGGCCAAGAATACGTTTGGCTTGTGCAGCTCAGAAGCACCTGGCCAAGGAGTCAGCTGCCTCCACTTCCTCTACATGCAGAAGTCCTGGGTTGGTGCAGCCAGAGACAGAGTTGTTTCCATCACCAAAAATGAGACATTTCCCTATCTCATCTCTATCTCTGGCATGATAGAGAAGAAAAGACCAAACTAAGCAAAAAACAACCAAGAAAACAAATTAAAATGTAGTGGTTTCTGTTTGGGATCATGGGGGACAATCCCACACAGTCTAGCAAAAAGCTGAAACTTTAAAATATTTTTTAAAATAGTTTTGCCACTCTCAAGTATCATATACAGGATAAGCCAAGCTATAAGTATGTGCATCACTAAATTCATGTTTATTTATTTATTTTTTGTTTTTTTTGTTTTGAGTTGGAGTCTCATTCTGTCGCCCAGACTGGAGTGCAGTGGCCACTCCCGGTCACCGCAGCCTCGACCTGCTAGGCTCCAGTGATCCTTCCACCTCAGCCTTCCAAGTAGCTAGAACTACAGGCGCGCACTACCACGCCTGGCTGATTTTTTGATTTATTGTAGAGATGAGGGCTCACCAAGTTGCCCAGGCGGGTCTCGAACCCGCGGGCTCAGGCAATCCACTCACCTCAGCCTCCCAAAGGCACGGGATTACAGTCTGAGCCACTGAGCCCGGCTCATGTTTATTTTAAAAATTACGCAATAAGATTACTTATTTAGGGGGCAAGTACTTCTGTAAATTTTAACTTCGTTCATTTTTTAAAATTAGCCAGGTGTGGTGGTACACACCTGTAGTTCCAGCTACTTGGAAGGTTGAGACGGAAGGATCTCCTGAACCCAGCAGGTCGAGGCTGAGGTGGCCGGGAGAGTGCCACCACAGCAGCCTGGACAGCAGAGTGAGACTCCAACTAAAAAAAAAAAATTCTAATTCTTTTTTTTTTTTGAGTTGGAGTCTCACTGTCGCCCAGCCTTCCAAGTAGCTGGAACTACAGGTGCATGCTACCACACCCGGCTAATTTTTTTGATTTATTGTGGAGATGAGGTCTCACCTGCC
>NW_007070924.1:0-1683 GCF_000164805.1 Carlito syrichta | reverse complement strand
TGAGGCGGAAGGATCGCTGGAGCCCAGCAGGTCGAGGCTGCGGTGGCCGGGAGCGTGCCACTGCCCTCCAGCGACAGAGTGAGACTCCAACTCAAAACAAAACAAAACAAAAAAACTCAAATTTTTCTCTAAAAATGTGTCACAGGAAGGAAAAAAAACTCAAATGCTATCATGTGTTTTAAACTGTGGTTTCAAAAGTTTCCATCACACAGGGATTATTACAAATCTTAAATGTAATCTTAATAAAATGAATTTTATCAAATATAAGGATTATCTTACTGTTTCTTAAAAAGTTTTGCAAGCTGGGCACAGTGGATCCTGCCTCATAGTCCCAGCACTGGGAGGTGGAGACGAGACGATTGCTTGAGCCCAGGAATTCGAGACTAGCCTGGGCAACTTGGCGAGACCTCATCTCTACAATAAATCAAAAAATTATCTGAGCTTGGGGGCACACACTTGTAGTTCCAGCTTCTTGGAAGGCTGAGGCAGAAGGATCACTTGAACCCAGCAAGTGGAGGCTGCAGTGGTTGTAAGTGTGCCACTGTACTCCAGCCTGGGTGACAGTGAGACTCCAATTCAGAAAGAAAGAGAGAGAGAGAGAAAGAACGAACTTTTGCAATCATCAGAGTATAAATGGATTCAAGGACTAATCATCAATAGATGCTAAAAGTATCACTCATAAGTGGTCCTTGAACAATTATCATAATACTATAAGAAAGGGATTGGTAGTAGTGGGGAACTGCCGGTGGGGAGGGCACACCTCATCAACAAGGGTACCTGCATAATGAACATTTGTATACCTAACCCTGAATTGTACCCTACATCTTTAAAAAACATTTTTTTAATGTTAAAAGTATTAGGTAAAAGTTTGACGAGAAACAGGATATTTACATGATCTTAACATATCTCTCCACAGACTACTTGTTACTTAAAAAGGGAAGATGGGCCGGGCACAGTGGCTCACACCTATAATCTCAGCACTTTGGGAGGCCAAAGTGAGAGGATTGCCTGAGTCCACGAGTTTGAGACCAACCTGGGCAACTTGGCAAGACCTCATCTCTACAATAAATCCAATGGGCATGGTGGTGTGTGCCTATAGTTCCAGCTACTTGGAGGGCTGAGGCAGAGGGATCGCCTGAGCCCATCAGGTCGAGGCTACAGTGGAGAGCGTGCCACTGCACTCCAGCCTGGGTGACAGAGTGAGACTCTAACTCAAAAAAAAAAAAGGGAAGATAACCCATTGCACAGTGGAGAAACCTAGCAAATACATACAACCTTGTGATGTTGTGAAATATATATTTGGTCTTCGACTCCACTTCCTGACATACAACTCCTAAAACCCTTAGAATCTCCAAAGTGATGTCCTTATGTATGCTATGAGTTGACTGATGACTGGCAGCCCCTAAACAGCTTCAGGATGGTGGCTGACCACTAGAAAGACCAAAAGAGTACTACAGAGGGTTGGGACTTTCAGCCCCAACCTCTGAGGAAGGGCGAGGTGCCAAAGGTTAAGCTGATCACAAATGGCCAGTGATTTAATACATCATTCCTACGTAATGAAGCCTCAAAAAGATCCAAAAGAAGCCGGGCTCGGGGGCTCAACCTGTAATCCCGCGCCTTTGGGAGGCTGAGGTGAGTGAATTGCCTGAGCCCGCGGGTTCGAGACCCGCCTGGGCAACTTGG
>NW_007070923.1:2177-3264 GCF_000164805.1 Carlito syrichta | reverse complement strand
TCAGCTTGCTCTCCAGCCAACAGGTCAACAAAATTGTCAGCTCACTCACAGGTGAACCGGTCAGCTAATTAGCCAGCTTGCTCGTCAGCTAACTAGCTAAATCAACACACCGATTGGCTTGCTCACCAGCCAACTAGTTAAAGCAGCTCACATGTCAAGTCACTCGCCAACAACTAGTTAAGCCAGTTCACCAGTTGGCTCATTCACAGGCTGACTAGTTAACTATCATCATTCGGCTGACTTGCTAGCCGACTAAAGATATCTGACCAGTCATCTCACTTGCTGGCTGACTAGTTAAGTCAGCTGAGCAGTTGGCTTACTCACCAACCAAATTGTTGAGTCAGCTGACCAGACGGCTCACTCATAGTCCGACTAGTTAAGTCAGCTCATCAGTGGGCTCACTAGCCAGCTGACAAGATAAGTAAACTAACCGGCCAGCCGACTAGCCGGCCAACTATTTAAGTCAGCTAACCAATCAGCCGACTAGTCAGCCAAGTGGTCTGCTGACAAATTAGGTAAACTAACATGTTCGCCGACTAGTTAGGTCAGCTAAATAGTCATCCAACTAGTCAGCCGATCAGTTAGGTCAGCAAAGTAGTCAGCCAACTAATTAACCGAGCTAACTTGTAGGCCAACTCGTCGATCAACAAATTAATCCATCTAACTATTTGACCGACTAGACAGCCGACTTGTGAAGCCAGCTAACAAGTCAGTTGAGTAGTCAGCTAACGTGTTAAACCAGATAAGTAGTCGTCCACATCATCAACCAACAAGTTAAGTAAACTAACTAACTCGTTACACAACTAATTAAGACAGCTAGTTAACTCATTTACCAAATAGTTAAAACAGTTAACAAACTCATTAACCAACTCGTTAATACAGCTAGCTAGACTTGCCTGCTGGCTAGGTACGTAGCTAGCTAGTCAACTAGTTAAGTCAGCCAACTAAGTCAGCTAGCTAATTAGATAGCTATCTAAGTCAGCTAGCTAAGACATCTAGCTCACTAGTTAGCTAACTATTAAAGTTAGTTATTAGCCTGCTACCTAAATATATTGCTAACTAGTAAACGCAGCTAGTTAATCAGCTA
>NW_007070923.1:0-1361 GCF_000164805.1 Carlito syrichta | reverse complement strand
TAGCTAGCTAGTTAAGTCAGCTAGATAGCTTCCTGGCTAGCTAGTGATGTCAGTGAGTTAGATCAGCTGGGTAGTCAACTGGGAAGCTGGTTAAGTCAGCTAGTTTAGTTAGCTCTCTAGAAAGCTGGATAGGTGCATAGTTGGCTACATAAGTCAGCTTGCTAGCCAGCAGGCTAGCTCTTCAAGTCATACTTAAGTCAGTAGTCTTGCTTGTTGGCTAGGTACGTAGCTAGCTAGTTAATTGTGCTGGCTAGCAAGCTTGCTAGCTAAAGTCATCTGGGCAAGTCAGCTGACTAGCCATGTTTCTAGAGAGTTACCCAGCTATGTAAGGCAGCTGTCTAGCCAGCTTACTTGCTGGTTAAGTCAGTTAGTTAAGTCCCCTGGCAACCAACTTGCTAGCTAGTTAAGTTAGATCGTTAAGTCAGTTGACTATCCATCTGGTTAGCTAGGTAAAAAGTTAAAGTCAGATGGATAGTAATATTCTAGCTAGTTATTTCAGCTTGTTAAGTCAGCTGGCTAGAATGGACGATAGATATATGTCAGCAAGTCATGTCAGGTATCTAGCTAGTTAAGTCAGCTTGTTAAGTCAGCTGGGTAACTAGATAAATAGTTAGGAAGTTAGTTACTTAAGCCAACTAGTTATGCCAGCTGGCTAGCTAGGTAGCTAGCTGGTTAAGTCAGCTAGTTAAGTCAGCTTGCCAGCTTGTTAAGTCTGTGAGTTAAGTCAGCTGGGTAGCCAGCTGCCTAGCTGGGTAGCTAGCTGTTAATTCAGCTGGCTAGTCAGTTAGCTAGGCAGTTACACAACCTAGTTAAATCATCTCACTAACCAGCTGGTTAGCTAGGTAGCTAAGTCAGCTGGCACACCAGTGGGATACTTAGGTAGTTAGCTAGTTAAATCAGCTGGCTAACCAGCTGGCTATCTAAGTTGCTAGGCTGTTAAATCAGCCTGCTAACCAACTGGCTAGCTAGTTATGCTACCAAGTTAAGTCAGTTGTCTTGATTGCTGGCTAGCTAGGTAGCTAGATAGTTAAGTCAGCTGTCTAGCATGCTGGCTAGATAGTTAAATTACCTAGTTAAGTTAGATGACTAGTCAGTTGGCTAGCTATATAGCAAGTTAGTTAATTCAGCTGACTAGCAATCAGGCCTACAATGTAAGTCAGCTAGTTATGTCAGGTGGCTTGACAGCAGACTAGCTAGGCAGCAAGATAGTTCATTCAGTTGGCTAGCCATCTGGCTAGCTAAATAAGCCAGCTAGTTAATTCAGCTGGCTAGTCATCTGACTCACTAGTTAAGTCATCTCGTTTAGTCAGGTGGCTAGCCAGTTGGTTAACTGGTTAAGTCAAGTAGTTAAGTCAGCAGGC
>NW_007070922.1:0-537 GCF_000164805.1 Carlito syrichta | reverse complement strand
AGACCTCGTCTCTACAATAAATAAAAAAAATTAGCCAGGCGTGGTGGCACATGCCTGTAGTTCCAGCTACTTAGAAGTCTGAGGCAGAAGGATCACCTGAGCACAGCAGGTCAAGGCTGCAGTGGCCATGAGTGTGCCACTGCACTCCAACCAGGGTGACAGAGTGAGACTCCAACTCAAAAAGAAAAAAAAAGGTTGAGCACTATGGCTCATGCCTGTAATCCCAGCACTTTGGGAGGCTGAGGTGAGAGGACTGCCTGAGCACACGGGTTCAAGACCAGCCTGGGTAACTTGGCAAGCCCTCATTTCTACAATAAATCAAAAAATTAGCCAGGTGTGGTCGCATACTCCTGTAGTTCTACCTACTTGAAAGGCTGAGGCGGAAGGATTGCCTGAGCCCAGCAGGTCAAGGCTGCAGAGGCCATATGCAGTGTGTCACTGTACTCCAGCCTGGGCAACAGAGTGAGACTCCAACCCAAAAAAAAGAAATTGAGTAATTTGAGAAGAGATGAACAGAGGGTCACTTACAAAAGAAGG
>NW_007070921.1:4271-13718 GCF_000164805.1 Carlito syrichta | reverse complement strand
GGGGAGGAGGGTGGGCGTGGCCGGCAGGGCCAGGCTTGGGCTGACCCCAGCCCCACCTGCACCCGCAGGAGATGGTCATCGCGAACCTGCTGCCCGAGACCGCCTACTCCATCACGGTGGCCGCCTACACCATGAAGGGCGACGGTGCCCGCAGCAAACCCAAGGTGGTCGTGACCAAGGGAGCAGGTGGGACCCGTGTGCAGCCTGCACGGCTTCCGCAGCCTGAGGAGGCGGGCCGGGGAGGGCACTCGGGGGTGCCCTGCTGGGGCTCCCACGGCTGTCCCCACCCTTCCCAGCCTTCACCCACCATGCCCTCTGCCAGGATACCCTTTTTCCAAATGGCCACCCCCCCACCTGTCGGTCTTGATCCCCTCGGTGCCTCTCCCAGGAAGCCTTCCCTGACTGCCCCATCACACCGTCTCGGTCAGGTGGCCCCTCTGGGCCCTCCACTGGGGCTCTGGCCACCCTGGGAGGATGTCATTTGGGCGTGCTGTGCCTGTCTTCTCCACCGCAGCACCGCAAAGCCTTTTCTCCTAGTGGTCCTGCCTCAGTTTCCCTTTCCAGCCCCTCCCATCTGCCCCAAGGGGCTGGTTTTCGTCCATGGGGTGGGGGGCAGAGGCCCAGCCTGGCAGAGTCTCAGGGAGGCCCAGGTTCAAAAAGGCCCCCGTGGCCTCGTCCCCCACCCTGCTGCTGTTCTTGCTCGGGGACCCTTGTGGCCGCAGCCTGGACCACGTGGCCGCTGCTCGGGGCCTCCCAGCTGGGCACCGCCCCTGCCCATGCTGGTCCCTCCCCCTGCTGGCCCACGTGCTCCAGGGTTCGGCTTCAACGTCACCCCTCCAAGCAGCGCCCCTCGATCTCACCCTTCCTCGTAGCCAGCAAGAGGCTTCCTCTCCTCCCAGAGACCTTGTGTCAGAGCCGTTTGCTGAGCCGAACCCACCGCATACCCACGCCTCGGTGCTGGTAGTAGTCACGGCCTTTAAAGGTCCTGACAAGTTCTGCAGTGATGAAGTCAACTTTCATTTGTAGCGCCCAGCTCTCCGCCTCTTGCCTGGCTCTAAACCTCTCTCGGCACGATTGCCGCCGGGACCGTGGGAACCATGGAGTGGAGCAGGGACTCTTATGTCCTGTGAGCATCACTCAGCTGCCTGGAGCAGGCTAGGGCTAGATGAGCAGGACAGGGACTAAGTTATTCACTGAGAGAGGAGGCAGTCAGGTGAGGGGACACCTGCAGCGACTTGTCTAAACCTGTCCCTTTATTGAGTTCTCAGAGTTCTTCACCTCTACTCTTTGTATGCCCAGGCACCTTCCTGCCCCAGGACTTTTGCACAGGCTGTTCTCTCTGCCTGGAACATGAGTCCCCTAGACCCTCTGGTCCCTCTCCTAGCTCTCGAAAGCCTTTGCTTCTCAGCAAGGCCATCCCAAGCCCTCCCTCTAAAAATCACAACAGGGCTGGGCATGGTGGCTCACGCCTGTCATCCCAGCACTCTGGGAGGCCAAAGGGAGATGATTGCTTGGGGCCAGGAGGTTGAGACCAGCCTGGGCAATGCAAACCCATCTCTACCAAAAAAAAAAAGAGCCAGGCCAGGGTAGCGTGCACCTGTAGTCCCGGCCACCTGGGAGGCCGAGGCAGGAGGATCGCTTGGGTCCAGAGTCAGAGATGAGCCCTAATCGTGCCACTGCACCCTGGCCTGGGCCGCGGAGCCAGACCCGACTCTGAAATGGAAAGTGCCCCCCCCAGGCCCACTCTGACACACACCGTGTCCCTACAGTGCTGGGCCGCCCCACTCTGTCGGTGCAGCAGACCCCCGAGGGCAGCCTGCTGGCACGCTGGGAGCCCCCGGCCAGCGCCGCAGAGGACCAGGTGCTGGGCTACCGCCTGCAGTTCGGCCGCGATGATGCTGCACCCCCTGCCACCCTGGAGTTCCCAGCCTCTGATCACCACTATATGGCGACGGGCGTGCACAAGGGTGCCACGTACGTGTTCCGGCTGGCGGCCCGCGGCCACAGCGGGCTGGGCGAGGAGGTGGCCGCCATCCTGAGCGTGCCTGAAGATGCGCCACGTGGCCACCCACAGATCCTGGAGGCGGCGGGCAACGCCTCGGCCGGCACCGTCCTGCTGCGCTGGCTGCCGCCTGTGCCCGCCGAGCGCAATGGCGCCATTGTCAAGTACACGGTGGCTGTGCGCGAGGCTGGCGCCCCCGGACCCGCCCGAGAGACCGAGCTAGCTGCGGCGGCCGAGCCGGGCGCCGAAAACGTCCTCACCCTGCGGGGCCTCAAGCCGGACACGGCCTATGACCTCCAAGTGCGAGCCCACACGCGCCGGGGCCCCGGCCCCTTCAGCCCCCCTGTCCGCTACCGGACGTTCCTGAGGGACCAAGGTAGGCACGCGGCCACCCCGCGCCAGACGGACCGGGCCCCGCGCCCGACCCCCCACCCCCTCCCCCCCGCCCAGGTAAGTGGTCACTTTTCTGCTTCCTCGTGGATGCTCAGGCGAGTCCGGACCCGAGGCCCCGGCCGGCACAGGTGGGACGCGCCGCGTGGCGCCGCCGCCTCCGCCTTCTCTCCGCAGCCGCGCCGTCTCCCCGGCAGGGACCTGGGCAGGGCAGGCAGGGCCGGGCCAGGGCCAGGCAGGAAGGCCGCGGGCACGGGCACCGCGGATGGCAGGGAGCGCCTGGGCCGCCCCTGCCCGCCCACCCGCGCTCACTGCTCCTTCTTTCTTTCTCTTTCTCTCCTCCCCATGCCACGCTGGGCAGTCTCTCCCAAGAACTTCAAGGTGAAGATGATCATGAAGACGGCCGTCCTGCTGAGCTGGGAGTTCCCGGATAACTACAACTCACCCACGCCCTACAAGGTGCCACCAGCCGCTAGTGGAGGGCTGGGTGGGGAGATGGAGCCAGCCAGGATCGGGGCTCGGCCGGGATCGGGGCTCGGCCGGGATCGGGGCTCGGCCGGGATCAAGGCTTCGTTGACGTCGGGGTGCAGAGTTGGGGCTCGGCCTGGGACTGGGGCTCAGCCGGGAGTCAGGCTCGGTCTGGGATGGAGGCTCAGTTGGCGTGGGCACTCAGATGGGGGCTCCGCCCGGGATTGAGGCTCAGCGTCAGGTCGCGGCTGAGTAAATGAGAGTGGGACCCCGGGCCGGAGTCAAGGCTCAGAGTGGGGTCGGTGCAGAGTTTGAGACCAGGGTTCGGTCTGAGATGGTTCATGGGATCGAGGCTTTGTGCAGTCTCTGGGACTCAGCGTGGGGGCCCAGTCTGGGACTGGGGCTCTGTGCGTGAATGGTGCCAAGATTGGACTCAGGGCTTAGTCTGGATAGTGGGTGAGCCTGGGGTAGAGGCTGAGTCAGTCCCTGAAGCCAGAATTGGGGCTCAGTCCTGGGTCGGGGCACAGCTCAGGTCGAGGCGCTTCTGGGTTCATGGCTCTGTTAGGACCGGGACTCCAGGTTGGGGCTCGGCCAGGATCAGACTCAGCCCAGGATGCCGGTTCCGTCCAGGGCCAGCCATCAGAACAGGGTGAGGAACCAGGACCAGAGAGCTGGGTCTCCGCCAGGGCCAGGGCCCCTGGGGCCGGGCCTCTTTGGGGCTGTGGTATGAGCTCCTGCCCGCTTGGCCCCCAGATCCAGTACAACGGGCTCACACTGGACGTAGACGGCCGCACCACCAAGAAGCTCATCACGCGCTTGAAGCCGCACACTTTCTACAACTTCGTGCTGACCAACCGCGGCAGCAGCCTGGGCGGCCTGCAGCAGACGGTCACCGCCTGGACGGCCTTCAATGTGCTCACCGGCAAGCCCAGCCTGGCACCCAAACCCGATGCTGACGGCTTCATTGTGGTGTACCTGCCCGACGGCCAGAGCCCCGTGCCTGTCCAGTACGCGCCCCCCACCCTGTGGGCCGGCTGTGCTCCTGCGGCCAGCCATGTGCCCTCTCTGTGCCTCGGTTTCCTTGCTTGTCTGGACCGCATCTGCCCTGTTTGTGGGGTTGTCCTGAAGGCTTGGTGCTTCTCGTGGGCCATCCCGCTAAGCGCACCCTTATGGCTGCTCCCTCACCACACCCTGACGTTCCCCGGTGCCTGATTCTCTCTGGGTTCTGAGCTTCCTGATGGGTGGGGAGGCACAGCTGGGAGTCCCCAGTAGGGAAGCAGGGACTCTGCCTGAGAGGCAGAGTGGGATCATGGCCTGTGAGGAGAGCCTGGGCGTGGAAGCTGGGGCTTTGGCACGTGTATAAGCGTTCAAGGCCTAGAACTGCATGAGCAAAGGCCTGTAGGCCCAAATCGGAAACGTTCTTTGAGGCTGGGATGTAGGGGAACACGCCACTGTGTGAACAGAAGGGAAGACAGACGACTCCCACAGCACCCCACGGACACCCCCCGACACGCCCCGTCTCCCCGCAGGAGCTACTTCATCGTGATGGTGCCGCTGCGCAAATCACGGGGCGGCCAGTTTCTGTCCCCGCTGGGCAGCCCAGAGGACATGGACCTGGAGGAGGTGAGGGCCAGGGGCCGGCCGTGCGCCCGGGGTCCCAGCCGCGTCTGAGCCAGCCACGCCTCTGTCTCCACAGCTCATCCAGGACATCTCGCGGCTGCAGAGACGCAGTCTGCGCCACTCACGCCAGCTGGAGGTGCCGCGGCCCTACATCGCGGCGCGCTTCTCGATGCTGCCACCCGCTTTCCGCCCCGGGGACCAGAAGCAGTACGGCGGCTTCGACAACCGGGGCCTGGAGCCCGGCCACCGCTACGTCCTCTTTGTGCTCGCTGTGCTGCAGAAGAGTGAGCCCGTAAGTCTTGAGCGGCGTCTGCCCTCCACCAGCCCAACCTTGAACAAGGCGGACCCCAAAGAGCCTCAGCCCTGCCGCGGTTCCTACCAGATGCCTGGAGTCAGAGCTGGGGAGTCCTGAAAGGGAGGCTTCTTAGCAGAGGACTTTGGAGCTGGGGCTTTGAGAGATGAGTGTAGGAGTTCAGCAAGGAAGACAGCATCCCAGGATTTGTACATGTCAGGGTCTGGAGGCATAAGAGGAGCAGAGGGGATTTCGGAGCGGCTGGAACAGCGGAGGGAAGGGGAGGAGCCCACGGGGGCTGGGCCGAACCGGCGCCAGGGTCAAAGCTCCAGGGAGGAGCTTGGGTTTGTATCGGGAAAGCCCCAGCTGGCCCCAGCCGGGGCGGCACTGACGGATGCCCCCGTTCCTCAGACTTTCGCAGCCAGCCCCTTCTCAGACCCCTTCCAGCTGGACAACCCAGACCCCCAGCCCATCGTGGACGGCGAGGAGGGGCTCATCTGGGTGATCGGGCCCGTGCTGGCCGTGGTCTTCATCATCTGCATCGTCATCGCCATCCTGCTCTACAAGAAGTGAGCCCCCTGCTCCCCCCTCGCCAGGCAGGAGGGCATCCCGGAGGGGGGCGACCGGAAAGGTCTGGGCGAGCGTCGTCTCAGAGGAGCATCACTGAGGGCCTCTGTGCTGCAGATGGGGAAACTGAGGCTGAGAGGGGTTGACCGCTTGGTCCAGGCCACACCGCCTGAAGATGGCAGGGCTGAGCTCCAGGCCGGCCCTGCCTGGCTTCTCCTCCCTCTCGGCCCCCACTCTCAGCTCAGCAGGAAGAGCAGGGTCGAGGCTGCCTGTGTCCCGTCCCGTGGCCACGGCATGTTCCCAGCTCAGAGAGGGAGGGCTGAGCAGCTAACAAGCCACTCGGGGCTAAGCGCGACGGCTCACGCCTGCAAGCCCAGCACTTTGGGAGGCCAGGACCGGAGGATCGCTGGAGGGCGGAGACCACCAGCCGGGGCCACATCACGAGACCCCCATCTCCCAAAGCCTTTAAAAATGAGCTGGTGTGGCATTGCCTGCGGTCCCCGCTACTCGGGAGGCTGAGGCAGGCGGGTTGCTTGAGCCCGGGAGGTCAAGGCTGTGGTGAGCCGCGCTCGAGCCGCTACTCTCCATCCTGGGCGACAGCGCGAGATCCTGTTTCCAAAAGGAGGGAACGAGAGGAGGCCGCTCGGGGTTCCGGCGACCCGTCAGGGCCCGCACACCCTCACGTGCTACCTCTTCTCCCCTTCTCCCCCGTGTCCGCTTCTGGGAGCAGCAAACCCGACAGGTGAGAACCAGCCCCCCCTCCGGCGGCCCATGCGGGGGATGGGGAAGAGGGGCGGGGTGGCCATGCCTGGGGCGGGGGACGCCTGGCTGCGCTCCGGCAGCCTGTGCGCCGCCCCAGGGGCCCCACACGTGCACACACATGGCCCTCTCCCGCCCGGGCCTGGGCCGGGGCGCTTTCTCGTGCGCGCACCTCCGTCTCGGGGCCCTGCTGGCGCTCAGCGGGCACCCCGCTTGCCTCCCGTAAAGCAAACGCAAGGACTCCGAGCCCCGCACCAAATGCCTCCTGAACAATGCCGACCTCGCCCCCCACCACCCCAAGGACCCTGTGGAGATGAGGCGCATCAACTTCCAGACGCCAGGTGTGTGCCCGGGCTGGGAGGTGGCTGGGGGGAAAGGACGCTGCCACTGGAGGGTCCCTCATCCGCCCCTCTGAGCTGTGCTTGGTGCAGTTAAATCCCCCGTTCCCAAGTACCTCCCACCCTGCACGGATCTGGGTTCAGAACTCTTCCTGGGTTGCCTCTGCTTACAACTGAAGGAAGCTTTTCTAAAGGGACGTTTACTGGAT
Source organism: Carlito syrichta (assembly GCF_000164805.1). NCBI lineage: Eukaryota > Metazoa > Chordata > Mammalia > Primates > Tarsiidae > Carlito > Carlito syrichta. The sequence goes on along the minus strand of NW_007070921.1, from coordinate 7,073 downwards.
GGCCGCCGTCCTCTCCATTTAACTGATGGCTGCTGTCCTCTCCAGGAGCCTAAAGGGTACAGTCAGTCCCCTACATGTGAATGAGTTCCATTCTGAGGGTGCGTTCGTAAGTCCAGTTTGTCTGAGAGTCCAAAAAGTTAACCTTGGCCCCCAGCCGACCCAGCCAGCTAGACAGCAGCAGCGATATTGCTGCTGCTCTTTTGTGGCTTCCGGACATCCTGGCCTTCAACTAAAGACCCTGGGCCGTTGTCCTGTGTACAAATCCTGTGCAGTAAAGTCCACAAACACATAATCCCCTGCAGACTAGGACGTGCGCGTGTGGCAGCATACACGAACTCACTCACGTGACTGGACATGCGAATGTACGGCTGAGTCTTTGAAAGTTCACAACCCGGAGGCTCGTGTGAAGAGGACTTGCCGTGTCTAAAACCAAGGAAGCCTAAACCCTCCACTCTTGTGGCAGAAAGAGCTTGCGTGTTCGTCTCCTGTCGCAAGGCCCCTTGGCGTGGGAGCTGAGCTTGTCCTCAGCCCTGGGCCACACCCCTGGGGACATGCCCCCCGCCCCGTGCCCTGCCGTCCACCCAGCGTCCCCTGCCCTTCCCAGCGGCCACCAAGCCAAGGCCTTGTCCTGGGCTGTCTCCACGTGTGACGACTCACAGGCTCCCCGTGCCGCCCTCGATGGGCTCGTGCCGACCACTTCAGGCCCAATAAGGAGCGTTCCGCTCTCCTGACGGCTCCTGTCCTCCCATGGGCCCGCAGCGTGGTGACGTCTGCCCCCGCGCCTGCAACCGGGCCCTCCCGTCTCACGTCAACTCTCTTTCCAAGTAACGGTATCTAGGTGATGCCTGTGTCCTCCCGGAGGGCACTTGCGTGGCCTCGCGGGCCTTTCCTGACGCACCCTTTTCTCTGTCTCGGGGCTAGCTCATGTCACTTCTGTTTTCCCCCGAGTGAGGATGCTGACCATTTGTATTTAACTGATGGCTGCCGTCCTCACGAGGGGGTTCCTGTGTCACCTCTCGCGCATTCTCTCCCTTACCTCCGGACTGCCACGTGTCACCTTGGTTCTCATTCAAACGGGTGGGTTTTGTTTCTTGGTTTTTGGTTTTTTGGGTTTTTTGAGTCGGAGTGTCACTCTTGTCCCGGCTGGAGTGCAGTGGCACGCTCATAACCACCTCACCCTCGACCTCTTGGTCTCCGGCGATCCTTCCGCCTCAGCCTTCCACGTAGCCGGAATTACAGGCACGCGCCACCACACCCGGCTGATGTTTTGACTTATTGGACAGACGAGGTCTCGCCACCTTGCCCAGGCTGGTCTCAAACCCGTGGGCTCAGGCCGTCCTCTCACCTCGGCCTCCCCAAGTGCTGGGATGACAAGCCAAATGCGTGTTTTAGACGTGTGTTTAACTGATGGCTGCAGTCTCCTGCAGGGCTCCCCGCAGTCTCGTAACTCATACCTGACATGCTCCGTATCTTTCTGCCTCTGGACTGGCTCGTGTCAGTTGTCTCCATCCGAGTACGGACCTTTAACGTGTGTATTTAACTGATGGCCACTGCCCTCCTTGAAGCTCGTGACAGGGGCCATGTGTCCTTTCCCTGCCCCAGTTCTCCCTCACGGTCCTGTGTCCTCCTTCCCTGAGACCCCCTGCTGGCGTCGACAGGGGACCTGGCCAGGGATGGGACTGGCGAGGGTCGGGGTGGCACAGGAGGACGGAAGAGCCTGAATCTTTGGGCTCACGCCGAAGGCCAGGGCCGGCTGGCATCCAGCCAGGGAATGCACGGTCAGTGGCCGCTGCCAGGTCTCAGGCCGGGCTGGCGGCCCCGTGTCCCTTGTCTGATCGGCTCTGCCTCCGCTGTCTGGCGAGGGGGTGGGGGGGGCGGGCGCCGGTCCCCCGCCTGCTCATTTACTTATTGTTTGCTGTTTGCAGATTCAGGCCTCAGCAGCCCCCTCAGGGAGCCAGGGCTTCACTTTGAAAGTTAGTTCCTGTGTCTCCGTCCCACTTCCTTCCGTCCCGGTCGTCCTCATCCTCGGTTTCTCCGTTCTGCCACCCTGTCTCTGTTCAAGCACCCGTCCCCTATTGGCCCTGCCCCCCTGTCCCATGGGGATCACTCAGAGGATGGGGGTGGTCCATTGGGTTCTCTGGCGGCTGGATGTGACCGGGCGTGTGTGTGTGTGTACGCATGGTGGGAGCAAAGGTGAGATCTCTGTGCGTCCAGGGCATGCCCACGTGACAGGCGGGTCCCTTAGTTGTGGGCTCTCGGGGGAACCGGGGGTGGTGGGCTCAGAACCTCCACTGAGGACAGGCATGGTGGCTCACGCCTGTAATCCCAGCACTTGGGAGGCTGAGAAGGGGGAATCAGTCGAGGCCAGGAGCTCAGGACCAGCCTAGACAGCACAGTGAGACCCTGTGTCTACAAAACATTAGCCAGATGTGGCGGCACATGCCTGTAGTCCCAGCTACTCGGGAGAATCGAGCTTGGGCCCGGAAGTTGGAGGCTGCAGTGGGCTGTGACCATGCCACTGCACTGCAGCCTGGGCCGCAGAGTGAGACCCCCACTCAAAAATAAAGTGGAAGCCTCATCTGTCCCCCATTGGCCTGGAGACGCCAGGCCACAGGGCGGGAGGGCCAGCGCTCACCTGGATGACTGGGATCAGGGCCGGACCACGCGGGGGCCTCAAAGGAAGCCCTCGGGTCAGAGCTCATGGTGCCTGCTGTGCCCCACCCCCACGCCACACCTTGTGCTCCCCCAGCCCCCCGCGTTTTCCTGCAGGGGGCTCGCTGGCCTCTGTGATCCCAGAGGGAC
>NW_007070921.1:2149-3569 GCF_000164805.1 Carlito syrichta | reverse complement strand
GGGGGGGGGGGGGCGGAGACGGGATGCTGCTCGGCACCCTGCAGGGCCCAGGACTGCCCTCCCAGAAAGCAACGTGCTGAGGGGAGAGGCCATGCCGCCCACGCCCCACAGCCGCCCTGGGGACTGCTGGGGGCGGTCGGGGGAGCTCCCACGAGGTGGCGGACCAGTCTTGCCTCTCCCCCGGCGCAGGCATCGTGGGCAGCGACTACATCAACGCCAACTACGTGGACGGCTACCGGCGCCAGAACGCGTACATCGCCACACAGGGGCCTCTGCCCGAGACCTTCGGAGACTTCTGGCGCATGGTGTGGGAGCAGCGGTCGGCCACCATCGTCATGATGACGCGGCTGGAGGAGAAGTCACGGGTGAGCCTGGCCCCGCCACCCTGCGGCCCTCCAGGCCACCCCCGCCCCTCCAGCCCCCGCCTGACGCTCGGGCCTGTCCTCTTGCCCGGTGCAGATCAAGTGTGACCAGTACTGGCCCAACCGAGGCGCCGAGACGTACGGCTTCATCCAGGTCACACTGCTGGACACCATCGAGCTGGCCACGTTCTGCGTCCGGACGTTCTCCCTGCACAAGGTGGGGCCTGGGCTGGCTGGGGCGGCCGGCAGGCACGTGGCAGAGGGAGGCGCGGCCCGGTTTCTGCCCGCTTCTGCCCAGAGAGCTCCCTGCGGGATGAGGAGAAAGTCAAATGAGTCCACCAGGCTGACCACACTCTCAGGGAGCCCCCCTCTTGGGTGGGGAAACTGAGGTCCGGCCGCAGCAGGAGGACAAGCCCACAGGGGACCTGGTGTCCGGTCTCCTTCAGTCGTGCTCCAGCTGGCCTCTGACCTCTGGCCTCCCCCGGCCCCCAGCTTGGACGTGTGATGAGGCCTCAGCAGGCCCCAGCCTCACCCTGAAGGAGTCCCAGGCAGAGCTGGACAGACACCGGCTGCCCCATGAAGTCAGAGGCAGGGTGGCAAGAATCTGCAGCGCTGTATTTAACTGATGGCTGCTGTCCATCATGTGGTTCCATGCGTTCCACGTCGGTGGTTCTGAATGAGGGCGGTTCTGCCATGCAGGGAGCTTTGGTCTTTGTCGTGATGGGGAGCCCCAGCACCCGGGGCATCTCGATTCCAAGCACGCGCTTGGCCCAAGTGCCAGAACACTGGGTAGATGGACGGGAGGGAGTGGGGATTTGTGGCTCGTGGACACGCGTTAAGTGTGGCCTGTGTCGCTCCCCAGTCCAGGCACCAGGACGGACAAAAACGTCCCGCCCGGTGGGGCTTCAGTCTAGGGCAGGAGGCAGCAAGCGAGAAGCGACCAGAACGGTTACGTGTGCACAGGAAGAGTCAGGCAGGGAGGACGGGGCGCGTGTCGGCCGGAGGAAGGCGCCGCGCCGAGGGCCTGCGGGACAGCGTTTCGGGCGGGGCACGGCCTG
>NW_007070921.1:0-1234 GCF_000164805.1 Carlito syrichta | reverse complement strand
GAGCGGCCGGCTGCCGTCCACAACGTGGCTCCTCCGTCCGCCGGTGTGGGGGCTTCTCGTTGGGGCGGCTCTGCCACCCAGGGCGTGCTCGACGTCTGAGGACGTTTCTGGTTGTTCAGATGGCCGCTGAGGGCGTGGCGCGGGGATGGTGCCCCTCCCAGAGGGGACCCAGCCCGGGTGTCCACCGTGCTGGTACCGAAACGCCCTGGCCCGGGAGGGAAGGGGCTTCCAGGCAGAGGGTGGCCTGTGTACACAGGCCCGGGGACAGGGTTTTGGTCCGTGAGGCAACTGAAGTAGTTCCAAGCACTTGCAGGGGTGGCAGGATAGAGTCAGGAGAGGACAGGGACAGCCCGGCAGCCTCGCTGCGGCATCTGAAGCCCTCTGAGGCTGACGGCTTCCCTGGCGAAGATGGCGCTGGGGGGGGTGGCCCAGGCAGCCTGGGGAGACTGCGTAGGTTCCGTGAGTCCTGGCTTGTCCTGACCCACCGGGCAGCGTCAGGCGAGCGCCGGCCAGGTCCGGGCATCCCCACGGTCCCTGGCTCACAGCCCTGCCCCACAGGCAGCAGAAAGCCTACATCGCGACACAGGGGCCGTTGGCTGAGACCACGGAGGACTTCTGGCGCATGTTGTGGGAGAACAACTCGACCATCGTGGTGATGCTGACCAAGCTGCGAGAGATGGGCCGGGTGAGCCTGAGGGGGCTGGCCTGGGGAGGCCAGCAGGGGAGGCCAGCCGGGGCTGCAACGGCACTGACCGCACCATTGTCTCCTCCACAGGAGAAGTGCCACCAGTACTGGCCAGCCGAGCGCTCCGCCCGCTACCAATACTTTGTGGTGGATCCGATGGCAGAGTACAACATGCCTCAGTACATCCTGCGAGAGTTCAAAGTCACGGACGCCCGGGTGAGTCGAGAGATGGATTGCCGGGAGGGGCTGGGGCCTGGCCTGGGCTCCACGGGCTGGCCCCTCGGTGACTCGGAGAAGACAGAGACCCGGGGTGGGAAGACGGGGAGTGGGTCGACCTGCCGGCCGCTCACGCCGACCGCCACGTAGAGGAGGAGAGGGTTGTGTCCCGCTGCTGACCCTGTAACGTCCCCGATGGGGCACGCATAACACCACTCGCCAGGGATTGTGGCCCGAGGGATTGCGTGAAGGGAAGGAACGGGGTTCCCCTGGAGGCCTCCTCCTGTGAAGGATGTGACGGGCGGGCCAGGAGGGAGAGGGACGGAGGGGGGC
>NW_007070920.1:0-563 GCF_000164805.1 Carlito syrichta | reverse complement strand
GAGGCTGCGGTGGCCGGAAGCGGCCACTGCACTCCAGTCTGGGCGACAGAGTGAAACTCCAACTCAAATAAATAAATAAATAAATAAATAAATAAATGTGCTTTCTTTATGACCCAGCAATTCTGCTTCTTAGTGCCCATCCTAGAGAAACACACAAACAGGCATGTGCAAGTGTGTTTGTTCCAGATTTGTAGGTAACAGATCTGTCTGTCTGCCTATCTGTCTATCTCATTAATGCATTTGGAATAAACACATTTGGACATATATATGAGAGAGGGAACAACCTCAATGTCTAGCAGTAAGGAACCAGTGTATTTATGCTCTAGAATATAATGCTGCAGGTAAAAACATAAATCTAGAGCCAGGCACGGTGACACATGCAAGTAATAGCTATACAGGAGGCTGAGATGGGAAGATTGCTTGACCCCAGGATTTCAAGAGTAGCCTGGAGAACATAGCGAGACCTGTCTCTAAAAGCAAAAATAAAAAATACTAAAAATCCCCATAAGTCTATATGTGTGCTCATGGAAGGTCTCCATGGTATATCAAATTACAGTACCTAT
>NW_007070919.1:56860-62485 GCF_000164805.1 Carlito syrichta | reverse complement strand
AATTCCGGCTACTTGGAGGGCTGAGGTGGAAGGATCGCCGGAGCCCAGCAGGTCGAGGCTGCGGTGACCGAGAGCGGCCACTGCACTCCAGTGTGGGCGACAGAGTGAGACTCCAACTCAAAAAAAAAAAAAAGAAAAGAAGGGAGACAGAGAGCAGATCAGGGTCTTGTAGGTCATGGTCAGGGTTGGGACTTTATACAAAGGCAATGGGAAGCATTGGAAAACTTAATCAGAGGAATTATGTAATTGAAATAAAAGTAAAGTGGCTGTGGACAGGAAGACACCTCTTATCAACAAGGGTGCCTGAACAAAGCATATCTGTATACCTAACTCTTAACTGTAACCCACAGTATCATAATATAAAATATTGATCATAAAAAAAAAGTAAAGTGTGTTGGGCTCAGTGGCTCAGCCTGCAATCCTAGCACTTTGGGAGGCCAAGGTGTATGGATTGCTGAGCCCATGGGTTTCAGACCAGCCTGGGCAACTTGGTGAGACCTCGTATCTACAATAAATCAAAAAGTAGTCAGGTGTGATACCGTATGCCTGTAGTTCCAGCTACTTGGAAGGCTGAGGCAGAAGGATCGCCTGAGCCCAGCAGGTTGAGGCTGCGGTGACTGTGAGCGTGACACTGCCCTCCAGCTTGGGTAACAGAGTGAGACTCTGACTCAAAAAAAAAAAATTAATTTGGACGGGCATGGTGGCTCACCCCTGTAATCCCAGCACTTTGGGAGGTGGAGGCAAGAGGATTGCCTGAGCCCAGGGTTACGAGACCAGCCTGGGCAACTTGGCAAGACCTCGTCTCGACAATAAATCAAAAAATTAGCCCAGGGTGGTGGTGCATGCCTGTGGTTCCAGCTACTTGAAAGGCTGGGACGGAGGGACTGTCTGAGCCCAGCAGGTTGAGGCTGCAGAAGCTATGATTGTGCCACTGCACACCAGCCTGGACAACAGAGTGAGATTCCAACTCAAAAAAAAAAAAGTAAATTTGGGGGTGAGTTCAGGACAAAAATGTGGATGCAAAATCCTAGAGATCATCTCTGAGACTGGATAAGACAGAATGACTCCTTCAGAAGTTCATTTTAAAAAAATAGAATTGTGCCTTATTGAAGGCCAGGGAAAAGGAATTTGGGGATAAATGTTGCGGGGTTTTCTTTTATTCCTTGCCAAGCCACAAAAACTGTCCCCATCACAGAGAGTTTCTCTCCTTTTCTCCCCAGTTTGACAACAAAATGGGAAGCAGTTCCTAAGTTCCTCCTTTCTTTACTGCTCCCTACAACACAGAGAGCTTTGTTAGAGTTTTACTGCTAATTACTAGGGAACCACAATAGCATAATAAACAGGAGTGTCAAAAATCAAAACATGACTCATTCAACGGCTTGTTAAAAAGGAACTAGTAGGCTGGGGCGTGGTGGCTTACGCCTATAATCCCAGCACTTTGGGAGGCTGAGGTGAGAGGATTGCCTGAGCCCACAGGTTCGCCCATGGGTTCAAAATCAGCCTGGACAACTTGATGAGACCTCATCTCTACAATAAACCAAAAACTAGCTGGGTGTGGTGGCGCACACCTGAAGTTCCAGCTACTTGGAAGGTTGAGGCAGGAGGACTGCCTGAGCCCAGCAGGTAGAGGCTGCGGTGGCCATGAGTGTGCCCCTGCCTGCACTCCAGCCTGGGTGACAGAGTGAAACTTCCAATTCAAAAAACTAAGAAATAAAAAAAGAGGAACTAGTAAGAAGGTAAAGCTGGTTCAGAGAACATTTTCAGGAAGTAGATATTTGAGGAAGTAGAACACAGATACAAAACTGGTTTATCTTCTGCAGGGAGATAAAAACTATAAACCATGGGGCTGGGTGTGGTGGCTCACACCTGTAATCCCAGCACTTTGGTAGGCAGAGGTAGCCTGGACAACAGAGTGAGACTCTTAGTCAAAAAAACCCAACAAAAAACAGCAACAAAAAAAACCTAGGGGGTTCCTTTTTGTACCAGAGAGAAATAATTCAAAATTCTCCTGGATAAAAAATTGGCCTTTAATCAATAAATAGCTAGGAACATTCCATGGCCTATGTATGTAACCAGAAGGCTAAATCTGGCCCTGCTGCTTGTTTTTATAATAAAGTTTTATTGAAACACAGCCACACTCATTTGTTTCTATATTGTCTAAGGCTGCTTTTACTGTATAGTGACTGAGTACTGTGATGACAGAGCTGAGTAGTTGACAGACAGCAAATAGCCTGCAAAGTCTGAAATATTTGCTATCTGGACCTTTACAGAATTTGTCAAGTCATGCTAGAGAATTAAATAATCTTTGGGTGAGTTAGTTAAACAACGTGCTAGATAACATTGAAAGGACTACACTGCCCTCTCTTGGTCTTATTTCCAAAATTTGGATAATTTTTCATAAAAGGGACATGTTTGGCTTAAAATAGGGGGCATTTGAATTGGTATCTCTGGTTTATAGTTCCTAAATCCTCCCATTCACACACCCCACAACTCCACCATCCTCTTTCTGCATTGGTGGCAATCTCAATGTCCCCGAGTATCTGTCAAACTATATAATGAGGTTCAGCCGGGAAAGGTGGCTCCTGCCTGTAATCCCAGCACTTTGAGAGCCCGAGGCGAGAGGATTGCCTGAGCCCACGGGTTTGAGACTAGCCTGGGCAATATGGTGAGACCTCGTCTCTACAACAAATAAAAAAAAATTAGTCAAGTGTGGTGGCACACACTTGTAGTTCTAGCTACTTAGAAAGTTGAGTTGGAAGGATCGCCTAAGCCCAGCAGGTCAAGGCTGCAGTGGCCATGAGCATGCCACTGCACTCCAGCCTGGGCGACAGAGTGAGACTCCAATCAAGAAAAAAGAAAAAATAGGCCTGGCTCGGTGGCTCAGCCTGTAATCCCAGCAATTTGGGAGGCCGAGGTGAGTGGATTGACTGAACCTGCATGTTCAAGACCAGTCTGGGCAACTTGGTGAGACCTCATCTCTACAATAAATCAAAAATTAGCTGGGTGTGGTGATGTGCACCTGTAGTTCCAGCTATTTGGAAGACTGAGGTGGAGTGATCACCAGAGCCCAGTGGGTTGATGCTGGGGTGGCCGTGTGTGTGCCACTGCACTCCAGCCTGGTTGACTGAGTGAGACTCCAACTAAAAAGTAAATATAAAAATAAAAAATAAATAAATACGGTGGTTCAGAAAATATGATTAAGTATAGAGCTTATTTGAGCACAGCGTTTGAGGATAGCCACCTGGAAAGCACAGACTCCAAAGGAATGGGGTCAGAATTCCAACGTTTTAACCGGGTTGCAACATTTTCTGCACAAGGCCAGTAGGTATGTTACAGCAATTTGGTTAGAACAGCTGCTGTGGTCCAAGGAAGATTGCTTTAACATTCCATGAGGGGGAGTAATGTTCTGAGGGAGGGTCTTAACTCTGAGGCTACTGGGTCATTTCTAATCATGTACAAGAAAAAGTAGAGGTTGCAACTGCATGCTAGCTCCATAGCCTCATTCCTTCTGAGGCTCAGAGAATTTAAAGTTTCAGCACTTTAAGTTTGAATTAGTTAATTTCACATAGTCCAAGCCTTTTCTCTGAAGGTAGAAACCTCAGAAAGTTTCTTTTAAAGGGCAAGCAGACCTGAAAAATAATTGATGGTGAGTGATGTCCTTTGCGGGATTGTTTTTGCTTAGGAAGGTATTCTGTCTCTCTCTCTCTTTTTTTTTTTTTTGGAGTTGGAGTCTCACTCTGTTACCCAGGCTGGGTTCAGTGATCCTTCCGCCTCAACTTTCCAAGTAGACGGAACTGCAGGCATGCACCACCACACCTGACTAATTTTTTGATTTATTATAGAGATGAGGTCTCATCAAGTTGCCCAGGCTGGTCTTAAACCCATGGGCTCGGGCAATCCTCTCACCTTGGCCTCCCAAATTGCTGGGATTATAGATGTGAGCCACCGTGCCCGGCCTATTCTGTTTCTAAATAAAGACTCCTGTTAGGGTTTCTGTAACATACTGGCCCATTCGTGAAAGGTTTTCTTGGGAGGGCCCTCACTTCTTCAGAATTAAGTTCTAGAACTGTTGCCATCTGGATGTCCAGAGAGGGCAACAGCGGTGTCTGATTGACCAATACTGTTTCTGGGCCCCAGCAAGTAGTATGTGTTCAGTAAATATTTGTTTAGTAACTAGAGCCATGAATAGCTTCTATCCTCCTCTCAGGGTCATCCCTATGAGAGGATGTCTTGGTGACAAATGCTGCCACCTGCAGGGGAAAGGTGAAACTGCAAGATTTTTAAAAAGCCACACACACACATAAAAAACCCCTGCAACTCGAAAGAAAGAAAGAAAGAAAGAAAGAAAGAAAGAAAGAAAGAAAGAAAGAAAGAAAGAAAGAAAGAAAGAAAGAAAGAAAGAAAGAAAGAAAGAAAGAAAGAAAGAAAGAAAGAAAGAAAGAAAGAAAGAAAGAAAGAAAGAAAGAAAGAAAGAAAGAAAGAAAGAAAGAAAGAAAGAAAGAAAGAAAGAAAAGAGAAACTGCAAGCCCCAAGGAAAAGAATCAACTTCAAGGAAAAGTTAACATGGCTGGGCTTGGTGGTTCAGCCTGTAATCCTAGCGCTCTGGGAGGCTGAGGTGAGTGGATTGCCTGAGCCCCTAGGTTCGAGACCTGCCTGGGCAACTTGGTGAGACCTCATTGCTACAGTAAATCAAAAATTAACCGGGCGTGGTAGCGCACGCCTGTAGTTCCAGCTTCTTGGAAGGCTGAGGCGGAAGGATCGCCAGAGCCCAGCAGGTCGAGGCTGCGGTGGCCGGGCAACAGAGTGAGACTCCAACTCAAAAAAAAAAAAAAAGGAAAAGTTAACACAGCATTTTTTTCCTTTTGCTTTCCACAGAATGAATCAGCAATTAATCTTGTCCGTTCCAATCAAGGAACCCTGTACCCTTTCTCAAATATCATTTTTAAGTTTTTTGAGGGCTTATATAGTGCCTAGTACAATGCCTCACCCTCCCTCAACTTTAGTTCTCAGATACCACTATTATCCCCATTTTATAGATGAGGAATCTGAGCATAGAACGCATGCCAACATTACACAGCAAGTGGCAGGACCAGGAATTGGAACCTAAATATTGCAGCTCCAGAATGTGTGCTTTGGCTCATGCCTATAATCCTAGCACTTTGGGAGGCTGAGGTGAGAGGAATGTCCAAACCCACGGGTTCGAGACCAACCTGGGTAACTTGGCGAGACCTCATCTCTACAATGAATCAAAAAATTAGCCAGGCGTGGTGGTGCACACCTGTAGTTCCAGCTACTTGGAAGACTGAAGTGGAAGAGTCACCTGAGCCAGCAGGTCGAGAGTGCCATGCACTCTAACCTGGGCAACAGAGTGAAACTCTAACTAAAAATAAGTAGAGTGAGACTCCAACTCAAAATAATAATAATGTGTGCTTTTAAAAAATTAAATACATATATATTTTTTCAGAGCAGTGTTGGTTCACAGCAAAATTGAGCAGAAGGTATGGAGATCTCCCACTTATTCCCTCCCAAAAAATGTGTGTGGCCTCCACCATGATAGAAGGTATGCTTTTTAGCCGGGCTCGGTGGCTCAGCCTGTAATCCCACGCCTTTGGGAGGCTGAGGTGA
>NW_007070919.1:41839-56586 GCF_000164805.1 Carlito syrichta | reverse complement strand
TATTACCTCTCCACGCCGGATGTAGAAAATGTTTACATAAAGCATATAGAGGCTGAGCATGATGGCTCTCACCTGGAATCCCAGCACTTTGGGCGGCTGAGGTGAGAGGATTGCCTGAGCCCAGGAATTCAAGATCAGCCTGGGCAACTTGGCAAGACCTCGTCTCTACAATAAATAAAAAAAATTAGCTGGATGTGGTGGTGTGTGCCTGTAATTCCAGGTACTTAGAAGACTGAGGTGGAAGAATCGCCTGAGCCCAGCAGGTCAAGCCTATGGTGGCCATGAGCGTGCCACTGCATGCCAGCCTGGGCAACAGAGTGAGACTCCAACTCAAAACAACAACAACAACAACAACAAAAACCTGTAACTTTTTTTTAATAATCACGGTTGGTGGTAGTGTTTATATGGTTATTCTATATTGGTATTAGTATTGTTATTCTGTTATTGCTACTGCTATTTAGCACAAGACTAAATATGTATTTTGGGATAAAGCAAATAATAAATTATGTTGGAGTTGTTACGAACAAAGCTATATGGCCTGAGAGAAAAGGCATACATATATGAAATCAACATGGTTAAGTAAAACCTCTGTATTATTGTTTTGTTTGTTTTTTGAGTCAGGATTTCACTTTGTCACACAGGCTGGAGTGCAATGGCATGATCTCGCTTCATCACAGCCTCAAACTCCTGTGCTCAGGTGATCCTTCTGCCTCAGCCTTCCCAGTAGCTGGGACTACAGGTGCCACCATGCCCGGCTAATTTTTAATTTTTTTTGTAAAAACATGGTCTTGCTATGTTGCCTAGGCTGGTCGCAAACTCTTGGGCTAAAGTGATCCTCCCACCTTGGGCTCCCAAAGTGCTGGATTTACAGGCATAAACCACTGCATGGACTGTATTGTATTATGGATTTTAATTGGAAGCATCAGTGTGGTAGAGGCTATCTTGGAAGAATACGTATTTCTTAGTTCTATCCACTGAAATAGTCTACAATAATAACCAACCATGAAAAGTTGTCAGATGTAGCCAGGCGTGGTGGCTCACTCCTGTAATCCCAGCACTTTGGAGGCTGAGGCAAGAGGTTTGCCTGAACCCAGGGATTCAAGACCACAAGATTGGGCAACTTGGCAAGATCTCATCTCTACAGTAAATTAAAAAATTAGTTGGGAATGGTAGCTGGAGTAGTTCCAGCTACTTGGAAGGTTGAGGCAGAAGGATCGCCTGAGTCTAGCAGATTGAGGCTGTGGTGAGGTGGCTGTGAGCTTGCCACTGCGCTCCAGCCTAGATGACAGAGTGAGACATCAAATAAAAAAAAAAAAAAAAGGTTGTCAGATTTAGAAAGAAAAATACAGGACACCTAGTTAAATATGATTTTCAAATAAGTTAACCATTTTTTAGTGTAAGTATGTCCCATGTATTGTTTGAGACATATTTATATTTAAAAATTCATTGTTTATCTGAAATGAAATTTTAACTGGGCATCCTGTATTTTATCTGGTAATCTTGCAACCTAGAAGCAAAGATGATCTGTAGTGCCCAAATGGTGTCTTCCAAATGTTGATTTCCCATGAAAAGAATCATGCATTCCTGCAGAAACACTTGGTTTCAGATCTGAAATGTAGAAGATGATCACAGAATATTTTTTTCATACCAGAAAGTGAGGCTGCTATTGTAAAAAACTATTAGGGTAGTGTTAAAAACTCTCAAGGACCATTCTGAAAAGGCTTCCATGGACCAGCCATGAAAACAGCACATTAAATTCATAAGGATGCTTTAAAAACCCAACTCACTGATTACTTTGTAGGATGCTAAGGAACTAACTTACTATCCTAAAACCTGGCACTCATGCCTGTAATCCTAGTACTTTGGGAGTCTGAGGTGAGAGGACCGCCTGAGCCCACGGGTTTCAGACCAGCTTGGGCAACTTGGCGAGACCTCGTCTCTACAGTAAATCGAAAACTTAGCCAGGCGTAGTGGCCTGTGCCTGTAGCTCCAGCTACTTGGAAGGCTGAGCCAGAAGGATCGCCTGAGCCCAGAAAAAAAAAAAAAGAAAGAAAGAAAAAGAAAAAAACTGGCAAATAAATGCAAAAAAAAAAGTATTTATCTTTCCTTTCCCATACAAACCGTACCTCTGGGTAACTCAACAGTTGACAAGGGAAAGCTTCCCTTTCTAGTCACACTCTAGTTAATAACTGCTGAGTGATAATCTTAGAATAACACCTTTTTTTTTTGAGTTGGAGTCTCACTCTTGTCGCCCAGGCTGGAGTGCAGTGGCATGCTCATGGCCACCACAGCCTCCACCTGCTGGCGATCCTTCTGCCTCAGCCTTCCAAGTAGCTGGAACCACAGGCACACGTGCCACCACACCCAGCTAATTTTTTGGTTTATTGTATAGATGAAGTTTCACTGTGTTGCCCAGGCTGGTCGTGAACCCCTGAGCTCAGGCGATCCTCTTGCCTCCGCCTCCCAGAGTGCTGGGATTACAAGCATGAGCCACCACGCCCAGTTGAAAGACATGAAAGTTACGTTCTTTAAAAGAAGCGGTAGCAGACATGCCTTGCCCCGTGAGAGGGTAAAATGAGGCAGGCTCGGGGCACAGGGAGAACTCAAAGGATGCCATCAAAGAGGTAAATGGAAGAGGAACTATCTGTATTCTGCAGGGCCAGAGGAAAAAGGGAAAACATGTTTACGACACAGAAGCAAAAACAGGTGGGAGAGGAGAGAACAGCTCTTTCTGAGGGACCAAGAGGCAGGTTGCTTCCATTTGGGGAGACTCCTTGTGTACAGAAAAATGAATTCATTTTTTCATTTCACATTTGACCAGTGCTTTTGGCACCCCAAGATTAAAATGCAATGCAGATGTGCCATTACAAGGTGACTGGATTGGCCAGGTGTGGTGGCTCAGTCTGCAATCCCAGTACTTCTGTAAACCGAGGCGAGAGGATTGCCAGAGCCCGCGGGTTCGAGATCAGCCTGGGCAACTTGGCGAGACCTCGTTTCTACAATAAAACTAGCTGGGTGCGGTGGTACATGCCTATAGTTCCAGCTACTTGGAAGGCTGAGGCAGAAGGATCACCTGAGCCCAGCAGGTGGAGGCTGCGGTGGCTGGGAGCATGCCACTGCACTCCAGCCTGGGCGACAAGAGTGAGACTCCCACTCAAAAAAAAAAAAAAAAAAAAAAGAAAAGAAAAAGGAAAACTGGTACCTCAAAAACTATTCATACAAAATGTATATTGTATATAAATTATTCTTCAATATGCCTGACTAAGAAGCCGTGTGAAACAAGTACGGCAAAATGTCAACGTCTGAATAGCCTTGGTGCAGTGTACAGTGGCTTTCTTTTCTATATCTTTCACTGTGTCTGGAAAGTTCCAGTCCGGAAATAATCAAAACAAAAATGATTTTCAAAAAACCAACTAGTGTATTCAAACTCCAGTGTTGGGCCCATACTAGGATGCAAGGTTAAAGCTGTATGGTAAACAAGGAATCTTTATTTCAATCCTGTCAGTGTAAGTCTGTGACTGTATGCATGACTTCATTTTAGAAAAGGTCAAATGCAAATCGGAGACCTTTCGAGAAAGTGAAGTCTGCTCAAAGAGCCCTTCTGCCCCCACAGTGTTTCAGGAAACACTTAAAGAGCAAGAAAAGTACCTGGTGGTTGATGAGGCATTTGGGGAGTGGGAAAATGACAACGGCTGAGGATTATTTTCTCCTGGGTGTTGATCTAGAAATCCATTACCTGTCTCATTACCTTAGTGAAAATGGTAGAGCCAATTCTCTGCCTCCACACAGACTTGATCTCTCTGTAGCTCTAAGCAACCCCTAGTTTTTTATTTTGATGTTATGCTATGTTATTTTATTTTATGTTCTAGAGTTGGAGTCTCACTCTGACGCCCAGGCTGGAGTGCAGTGGCATGCTCCCAGCCACTGCAGCCTCGGCCTGCGAGGCTCAGGTGATCCTTCCAAGTAGCTGGAACTACAGGTGTGCGCCACCACGCCCGGTAAATTTTTTGATTGATTGTAGACATGAGGTCTCACCAAATTGCCCAGGCTGGTCTCAAACCCGAGGACTCAGGCAATCTTCTCACCTCAGCCTTCCAAAGTGCTGGGATTATAGGCGTGAGCCACCACACCCTGCCAGCAACCCCTTTGTAATTCTGCCTTCCTATTTGTAAAATCTTTGGGTCAGATGAAAACAGACGGATGGATATACTTAATCACTGGAAAAGTGGATACTTAATTTTTTTTTTTTTTTGAGTTGGAGTCTCACTCTGCCGCCCAGACTGGAGTGCAGTGGCCGCTCCCGGCCACCGCAGCCTCGGCCTGCTGGGCTCCGGCGATCCTTCCGCCTCAGCCTTCCGAGTAGCCGGAATTACAGGCGCGTGCTACCACGCCCGGCTGATTTTTTGATTTATTGTAGAGATGAGGTCTCGCTGCCCAGGCGGGTCTCGAACCCGCGGGTTTTAAACAGGTAAGGAGCTATGACTTCAGCAACCACAACAATAACCAATTCACCTCAGGCCACACCAGGAGCAAGACAGAGTGGCTGACGCTGTCGTGGGAAGTCGCCTTAGCTATTTTTCCCACTTGGCTACCCTTCCTGTCTTTGAATTTTCAGGCTCCTTACATGTGGCAGCTTCCAAGCACAGAATTCCAAAGAGCTGAATTCTCTTGATTCATCCTAATGTCAGCACAGAGTAAGTAACTGAGAATCCCAATAACCCTGGAGAAACAGATGGACATTTTAAATCACAAACATTTATGCGCAACCCAAATGTTGAGGTTTTGAGCAAAACAGGGAACTAGATCTTAGCCATTTTTGAGTCCTTTCATTCAAATGTCATAAAATTACTTTTGGGTCATAAATGAGGGAATCTACTAAGACATCGGCAAAAAAAAAGGAGAAAAGATACCCCAGGTTGAATGATGGAAACAGTATGGTAGCCAGGCTCGGTGGCTCAGCCTATAATCCCAGCACTTTGGGAGGCTGAGGTGAGTGGATTGCCTGAGCCCGCGGGTTTGAGACCCGCCTGGCCAACTTGGTGAGACCTCATCTCCACGATAAATCAAAAAATCAGCCGGGCGTGGCAGCACATGCCTGTAATTCCAGCTACTTGGAAGGCTGAGGTGGAAGGATCGCCGGAGCCCAGCAGGTTGAGGCTGCGGTGGCCGGGAGTGGCCACTGCACTCCAGTCTGGGTGACAGAGTGAGACTCCAACTCAAAAAAAAAAAAAAGAAAAAAGAAAACAGTATGGTAGAAATGGGTCGCCTGTGAAGAGTCCCAGTGTTTCTAAGGCTTGCAAAATGTATCTGGGTTGATACAATCCTTGTTTTGAGTCAAATGTCATAAAGTTACTTTTGGGCCATCTGCTAAGTATTTGAGATCAAGACGAAAAGGAATGGTGAGATTATTCCAAAACCATGTCCTAGCAAGGTCCTGGTTGGAATCACAGGATGTCAGACTTGAAGGGGACTTCAGAGGTCATATAATCATAAAGACAAAAGTTATAAAGCTGAAGGCACTTTATCAAAGTTTAATCCAGCAGAATAAAATTTCAAAACAGAAAATAGGACAAAATGATTCACAGGTGTTGAGGAATAGAAAAGAAAGTGGCTGGGCTCAGTGGTTCAGCCTGTAATTCCACACTTTGGGAGGCTGAGGTGAGTGGATCGCTTAAGCCCGAGGGTTTGAGACCCGCCTGGGCAACTTGGTGAGACCTCATCTCTACAATAATAAATCAAAAATCAGCCAGGCGTGGTAGTGTGCGCCTGTAGTTCCAGCTACTTGGAAGGCTGAGGCGCAAGGATCACCGGAGCCCCAGCAGGTCGAGGCTGCGGTGGCCGGGAGCGGCCACTGCACTCCAGCCTGGGCAACAGAGTGAGACTCCAACTCAACAACAACAACAACAACAAAAAACAATGAAAAGAAAGTGGAGAGCTGGAAGTAAAGAGAAAGTTTAAAATATAAAACAAACAAGTCCTGGATTTAGAAGTTATGAGATGAAGGTTTGGAAAATATAGAGTTTTTTTCTTTCTAAAAAAAAGAAAAACATCTAATCAGTTATTAAAAAGCAGTATAGAGTTTCAGACAGATGCTAAAGCAATCCATCACCCAAAAAAAAAGAAAAAAGAAATGGGAAATGTCTGTATTAGGCATTTGAGTGATTCAATTATATTTTCACACGTTGTCTCTGGAAATTGCTAACGATGTTACTCTGATTATTTAGCTCTGCTATTTACATTTCATAAACTAGATATATATACTATTTGGCATTCTTCTGCATTGGCAAAGGCATTTCTTGAATAAATACTGTTCAATAAATACTGATATATTTAAACAATTAAAAAAAATTTATTTTTCTTGAGTCAGAGTCTCTGTTGCCCAGGCTGGAGTGCTGTGGCATGCTCACGGTTACCACAGCCTTGACCTCCTGGGCTCAGGTGATCCTTCTACCTCAGCCTCCTGGGTAGCTAGAACTACAGGCATGCACCACAATGCCCGACTAATTTTATTTATATTTATATTTAGAGATGAGGTCTCACCTTGTTGTCCAGGCTGGTCTTGAACCCCTGGACTCAGATAATCTCACTTTGGCCTTCCAAAGTGCTGGGATTACAGGCGTGAGCCACCACGGCCCACCTGTTTAAGCCTTTGACATCTGCTTTTGAATTGTAAGATGACTAAGTGTTAAGGGTATAGCCAACATCCCTGGGCTGGTGTACCTCCTAAATAAGCCAGTGTAGAATGGAAGGGCTTTCCTAAAACTTGTAGTCTCCAGATCACCTTGTAGAGTAACAGTTGATTTGCTTTGTTTTTTTCCTTAAGACTTACAAATTATTCTACTAATTTTTGTCAAAGTTTTCTGTCTGTTAAAAAGTTAAGCTGGGTGCAGTGGTCACGCCTATAATCCCAGGGGTTCAAGACCAGCCTGGGCAACTTGGCTAGACCTCATTTCTATAATCAATCAAAATATTAGCTGGGCGTGGTGGCACACACCTGTAGTTCCAGTTACTTGGAAGGTTGAAAATGTTAGAGTACGGATAGGGTGAGGGTGGATGAATAGATGGGGAGGGGTGCAACACCACTGGAGCTGGCTTGCCGGAGGTGCACGCTGGTAACCAGAGATCCGAGTAAAGATTTGCAACACACAAAGAGGTGAAAGAAGAAAAGATTTATTTAAGAAAGTTTCACTTCCCATTGACAGGAAGCAGGCCTACACTCTAGATGAGTGTGGCCCTGTACCCCCCAGTCCTGGATTAAATCCTTTCCCCTGGAGATGTTGCAATCAGGTAGTTGTGACTGCCGTGACCTCCTTGTTGGCCACTTGTAGATGTCTTGGAGACCCTGGTGGGGGGAGGATCCTGGTCACCAGGCACTGAGTATACAATGGGTCAATACTGGTTATGCTTGAGAAGTCTGGGTTTCTAAAAACGACAAATTACCATCGGCCAGTACCGGTCACGATTAAGGAGTCTGTGTTTCTGAAAAGACAAAGTCGGCAAAGTTAATCTTTACCTAGAGTATGCATTTCTCCAAAACATAGCTTCTACTTTCTCATCATTGTATTAAGGTTTAGGAACAAGATGAAAAATGGATTTCTCCAGGACATAGCTTCTACTTCTTCCTTGTCCTGTCAGGGTTTAAGAACAAGATAAAAATGACTTCCCGCTCTCGGTCTGTCCTTTCAGAGCCCAGCAGGCCGAGGCTGCGGTGGTTGTGAGCATGCCACTGCACTCCAGCCTGGGCGACAGAGTGAGACTTTAAATAATAATAATAAAAAAGTTATAGCTATTGTTTTGTTAAGCACTGGCCAGGCCATGTGTTCCTTGCGCTATGGCAGCCATGTTTCCTAAACTCTGGCCCCTTCCCCTACCCTGGGGAGGCGAATCTCTCTCACTCTCTAATTTACTTTCTTGCTATTGCTTTGTTAAACTCTGGTGTGTCCACTTGGCTCTTTGAGCTATGACAGCCATGTTTCCTAGCTTCAGCCCCCTTCCCTACCTTGGGGAGGTGACTCTCTCTCTCTCTCTAATTTACTTTCTTTTTTTTTTTTGAGTTGGAGTCTCACTCTGTCGCCCAAACTGGAGTGCAGTGGCCACTCCCGGCCACCACAGCCTCAACCTGCTGGGCTCCGGCGATCCTTCTGTCTCAGCCTTCCAAGTAGCTGGAACTACAGGCTGAGCCACCGAGCCCGGCTTACTTTCTAAATAAACCATATTTTTCAATCTTTTTAAAAAAAAGTTATTAGTTGGGCCAGGTGGCTCACAGCTGTAATCCCAGCACTTTGGGATTGCTTGAGGCCAGGAGTTCGAGACCTGCCTGTGCAGCACAGCGAGATCCCATAGGTGAGCGTGGTGGCTCCTGCCTGTATTCCCAGCTACTTGGGAGGCTGAAAATAAAGAATCACTGAAGTCTAGGAGGTTGAAGCTGCTGTGACCTACAATCACACACTACTGTACTCCAGCCGGGGCGACAGAACAAGACTCCATCTCTAAAAAAATAAAAATAAAAAAAATTAGCCAGGCTCGGTGGCTCAGCCTGTAATCCCACGCTTTGGGAGGCTGAGGTGAGTGGATTGCCCACCAGCAGGTTTGAGACCCGCCTGGGCAATTTGGCGAGACCTCATCTCTACAATAAATCAAAAAGAATAGGCCGGGCGTGGTAGCGTGCACCTGTAGTTCCAGCTACTTGGAAGGCTGAGACCGAAGGATCACCGGAGCACAGCAGGTCGAGGCTGTGGTGTCCAGGAGTGGCCACTGCACTCCAGTCTGGGCGACAGAGTGAGACTCCAACTCAAAAAAAAATAAATAAATAAAATATAATAAATTATTCAATGTTCATTTGTCCCCCTTATCACAACTCAGTGGACAGAAATTATCTGACCTTGTGAGATGCATCTGAAACATAAAAAGGTGATGCCAGTGTCGAAAGGGTCTGGGATAGAGAAGATTCGGGGATGGCGATGGGACTGATCCTCAAGCTCCTTCAAAAGATTCTCGGTTAGGGCCCGGCACGGCGGCTCACGCTTGTAATCCCAGCACTTTGGGAGGCTGAGGTGAGAGGCTTGCCTGAGCCCATGGGCTTGAGACCAGCCTGGCAACTTGGCGAGACCTCATAGCTGCAATAAATAAAAAAACTAGCCGGGTGTGGTGGCATGCGCCTATAGTTCCAGCTACTTGGAAGGCCGAGTCCGGAAGGGTCCCCTGAGCCCAGCAGGTCGAGGCTGCGGTGGCCGTGAGCGTCCCATTGCCCTCCACTGTGCGACAGAGTGAGACTCCAACTCTTAAAAAAAAAAGAAAAAGAAAAAAATCGATTCTGGACCCTGCCTCAGACTAATTGGCTCAGGATCCCCTGAGGTGGTAACTGGAAATGGCATTTTTTAAGCAAGAGCCAGACTGCTCGGGAACACGCCCCCTATCTCCGCGGGCCTCGCCCAGGCCCCGCCCCCCGCGCGCGCCCCACTCCGGCCTCGCCCAGGCCCCTCCCTCCGGGCCCGCCCACCACCTCGCGCGGCCTCACGGGCCGCCTCCCGTGATACCCCGCGCCCGCTGTCGCGGTTGCCGGGCAACGCGCGCTCCTGGGCGCCGGCCGCGCGAGCTCCGCTGCGCGATGGGGCCGCGAGGCCTCCCGCCGCCGCTGCTGCTGGTGCTCCTGGGCGGCTGGGCCTCGGTGAGCGCCCAGACCGGGGTCACCCCGGCGGTGACGACGGAGGGCCTCAACTCTACCGAGGCAGCTCCGGCCACCCTCGGGCCCTCCCTGTCGCCTAGGCCCCCCGGAACCCCCAAGGCCCCGGCGCCCACCTCCACCCCCAGGCCCACCCCAGTCACGGACGGTGGGTACCATGTGCCAACCCCTGGGGTCCCCTGTGATCCATCCTGGAGGGAGTGGCCCGGGTGGGGATGCAATAATAATAATGGCAGCAAGGCTTATTGAGCGCTTACTCTGTGCAGACGTTCATCCTCTCAGTATCCCTGAGAGGTGGATGTGGTTGGCCCTGCCGTGCAAATGAGGAGACCGAGGCTCAGAGATTGTGGGTGGGACAGTATCACATCTCTGAAAGTACTTGGAGTGGTCCTGGACAGCATGATGCTAAAAGGAATAACAAATCCTTGCAGCTGAAGACGGAATTAAATAGTTCCTAGACAATGATGGACATTAATGCATAGGCTGTGTGAACTTTTCACTTATATCAAAAAGAGAAGCCAGAGGTCTTGCTTACTAAGTGTGACCGGGTCAGAGCCTTGTCTGTTGACTTGGATTATGAAAAGCCAGGACTCCTCCTGTGTCGCACTGGAGGTGGGAAGGTAGGGGTGAGGGGTTAGGCCCACTTCTTAGGATTCCTATTTAGGGAGAGTTAACAAATTTCTCAGAAAATGATTCTCTAATCCTGGAGTTACACGTTTAGTGAATATTTTATAATCTAATTGGACGTAGGTGGCTTCAGGGAATGGCTGTAACCCCCCTAAGACTGAGTGGAAAATTTTGTGAATATGCCCTTTTCTGGGGTCAGGTCTCATGGCAGTCAGCAGGTTTTCAAAGGATTTTGTGATCTTGAAAAAAAAAGTTTTGGTTTTTTTTTTTAAGTCGTCTGACCATGTGGATTGAGAGCTGCCCTAATAGGTATGCAGAATTTTTTATCCCTTTTTAAGAGAAAAAAATTCTAGCCGGGCTCGGTGGCTCAGCCTGTAATCCCGCGCTTTGGGAGGCTGAGGTGAGTAGATTGCCTGAGCCTGCGGGTTCGAGACCCGCCTGGGCAACTTGGCGAGACCTCATCTCTACAATAAATCAAAAAATCAGCCGGGCGTGGTAGTGCATGCCTGTAATTCCAGCTACTTGGAAGGCTGAGGCGGAAGGATCGCCGGAGCCCAGCAGGTCAAGGCTGCGGTGGCCAGAAGTGGCCACTTCAGTCTGGGCGACAGAGTGAGACTCCTACTCAAAAAAAAAAATAAAAAAAATCTGAAATTGACTAAGGTTCAGTACTAGTAAATAAAAAAGTCATAGTTGACTGACATTCACTCTAGGATTTAAGTTCAGTTACTGAACCATTATTTCTCCAAAAGGCCTCCTTTTTAAACTGAGTAGTCTGTAAGAAAAAGTACAGAAAAACAAGTTTGCTTTTTAAAGATATAAATAAAAACTGTTTTATATTTGAACTGTTGATTTGATGAATTAGTAGGGAAGTTAAAATCCGTGAGAAATTCAGACAGAGTATAGCTGACTGCCTGAAAACTCTCTAAGGTTTTTAGGCTGGGTTGTCTTTTGTTCATGTAGGTACTCCATCTGTTAAAGCACTTGGTCTCCAAAATGAAGCTTTGCTTTTGTATTCAGGGCTGTCTTTCCAGCATGGGGGGTGAATTTGTACTTTTCTTCATCTTTTTTTTTTTGAGTTGGAGTCTCACTCTGTCGCCCAGACTGGAGTGCAGTGGCCGCTCCCGGCCACCGCAGCCTCGACCTGCTGGGCTCCGGCGATCCTTCCGCCTCAGCCTTCCGAGTAGCCGGAATTACAGGCATGCGCTACCACGCCTGGCTGATTTTTTTATTTATTGTAGAGATGAGGTCTCGCCTGCCCAGGCGGGTCTGAAACCCGCGGGCTCAGGCAATCCACTCACCTCAGCCTCCCAAAGGCGCGGGATTACAGGCTGAGCCACCGAGCCCGACTGTCTTCATCTTTTTAAAGGACCCCTCTTAAGACCTGTGCCAGTAGTTACCTGCTTACTGTGTGACAGGCACTGTGCTAAGCATTTTACCTGTGAGATATCGCTTTTCATCCTCACAGCCGCCGTGTAATGTGGGCATTGTTATCCCCATTTTTTGGGTAGGTGAATTACTTGCCTAATTTTAGGCCACAAAGCAGGTAGGTGTTGGGGCGGGAGGTTGACTCTGAGTGGAGAACTGGAAGGAAATTTGCAGAATGGCTGTGGGCAGTGTTGTCTTGAATCTGAGTTCTATTCATTGGGACCCTGCATCGTGAGCCAGGCATGCAGGCGGTAAGAGGCGTGCAGTAATAGCCAAGTGTTGCCTGGACCCAGCAGGGCTACGCAGAGACTTGTTGGATGATTAAGAGCACTAACATCTTGGTAGAGACCTTTTTCTCAAGTTATTAAACACTACTGCTTTATCCTTAGTATTCGTACAGCTACTTACAAGGGTTTTACGTTTTGAAAACAAAACAGCCGGGCTCGGTGGCTCAGCCTGTAATCCCACGCCTTTGGGAGGCTGAGGTGAGTGGATTGCCTGAGCCCGCGGGTTCGAGACCCGCCTGGGCAGGCGAGACCTCATCTCTACAATAAATCAAAAAATTAGCCGGGCGTGGTAGCGTGCGCCTGTAGTTCCAGCTACGTGGAAGGTTGAGGTGGAAGGATCGTCGGAGCCCAGCGGGTCGAGGCTGCGGTGGCCGGGAGTGGCCGCTGCACTCCAGTCTGGGTGACAGAGTGAGACTTCAATTCAAAAAAAAAAAAAAAAAAAGAAAGAAAACAAAACAGGCCGGGTGTGGTGGCTCATGCCTATAATCTCAGCACTTTGGGAAGCCGAGGTGAGAGGATTACCTGAGCCCACGAGTTTGAGACCCCATCCTGGGCAACTTGCTGAGACCTTGTTTTTACAATAAATCAACAAACTAGCTGGGCGTAGTGGCGTGTGCCTAAAGTTTCAGCTACTTGGAAGGCTAAGGTAGAAGGATTGTCTGAGCCCAGCAGGTCAAGGCTGTGGTGGCCATGAGCGTGCCACTGCACTCCAGCCTAGGCAACAGAGTGAGACTCTAACTCAAAAATAAATAAATAAATAAATAAAACAAGATTGTAATTTTAATTTTTATTTATTGAGTCGGAGTCTCACTCTATCACCCAGACTGGAGTGCAGTGGCATGCTCACGGCCACTGCAGCCTCTACCTGCTATTTATAAATAAATAAAAGTTGCTAGAAAATTTCTCTCCCTCATCTATGCTTTTTTGCTTAAATTACCAAAGATATGCTAAGCACCTGAGCCATTTGATTCTTGGTCAAGAACTGGTGACTATGAGCTAGGCTTCAGAGCTGCGGGTTATATATGAGCAGAAGGACAGGTGAAAAACCCCCTTTCTTGAAGGTGTTGAGTGGGCCCTTCATCTGAATCACAATCTCTAGAGGAGGGGTTTGGGAAGCTGCGATTTCAAACCAGTGGTTCTTATGATTAGGAAACTAACTTAGGTGTGCTGGTTTTTAAACATGTCTTAATTATCAGCATCACCTGGAAAGTTTTTGCGCATACAGATGTCTGGGTTTCCTACTCAGCTTACCACACTGGAGTCTTGGTATGCAGCTCACTAACAAAACTTTGCACGTGCATCAGATGATGAACCACTTGGGAACCTCTGATTTTAGAGTGTTCAAACTGACTAATTTCCACTTGACAGATTTCCCCCAAAGTGCAAAAGGAAAAATAAAACAGACCTTTTGTATGAAATTGATTGATGATATATTGTGGGGCGGGGGGGCAGTCACTGCCTGCTATTACGATGCTCTAGCTCTTACCCCTCTTATTTCTGTAGTTGCTACTCTGTGTGTCTGTGACTTGTCCCCAACACAATGTGACGTTAACTGCTGTTGCGATCCTGACTGCACCTCCGCAGATTTCAGTGTTTTTTCTGCCTGCTCAGTTCCGGTTGTCACGTAAGTTTACGACACATGCAGTTTGATAAAATTTGACAAAATAGTAAAATTTGGGGACAGAAAGTGAAAACTCCCCCAGGCTGAGAAAACAAACCTAATTTCCTGTATTTTACATCATTCAGAAGCCATACTGTGCAAACCAATATGCAAAAGAGTAACTATCTCTGTCTGCATAGTGTAGACAAAAGAAGAGTGTATGTTTCTCCTAAAGAGGACGGACGTATAAGGAAATTTCTCAGTGTCTGGAGCTTGAATCACATTTCAGTTTGAGTTGTAAACAGACATTGGGTCACATTTTTTTGTATCAGTGAGTTAGTCTCATGTATAACCTAGGGGGGAAAAGTGCAGTTTAATTTGACAGCTTTTGTTGTGAACATAGTACTTGTAACAAAAAATGAAATAGGTAGTCAGGAAAGCTTTGTTTGTACTTTTCTGATATGTAAATCTAGTAGGAATTTTCACAGTTCACATTATATAGAACAATGGAAAATGACATTCCCAACCAATTACAAGGTAAAAAAAATTTTTTGTTGTTTTGAATGATTTGTTCTCATAATTGAGGCTTAAAAGGTTTTTGAAAAAACAGCAGCACTTAGAAAAGATTTACTTATCTAGAATGGGACCAACTTCTATTCAGAAATTGCTAATTTAATTTTTTTTTTTGAATCAGAGTCCACCACACCTGGCTAATTTTTAATTTTTTGAGAGACAAGATCTCTCCATGTTGCCTGGGCTGGTCTTGAACTCCTGGCTTTGATTCTCCCAGTTCAGTCTCCCTAAATGCTGGGATTACAGGTATGAGCCACTACTCCCGACCTAAATTTAGCCTTGTGCCAAGTTTTAACAATTGATGCTTGATGGGTTGATTCCTTTTTGGAAGTACGATGGGTTTTTCCCATGAGAAACTATTTTATTGACCAGTAGGAAATCGAGTCTATTTCTGGTATTATAAAAATGCTTGGAGAAGCCGGGCTCGGTGGCTCAGCCTGTAATCCCGCGCCTGTGGGAAGCTGAGGTGAGTGGATTGCCTGAGCCCGCGGGTTCGAGAACCGCCTGGGCAACTTGGCGAGACCTCATCTCTACAATAAATCAAAAAATTAGC
>NW_007070919.1:0-41270 GCF_000164805.1 Carlito syrichta | reverse complement strand
GAGCCCAGCAGGTCGAGGCTGCAGTGACTGAGAGTGGCCACTGCACTCCAGTCTGGGCGATAGAGTGAGACTCCAACTCAAAAAAATAAAATAAATAAATAAATAAAAATAAAAAAATAACAAAACCAAGCCGGGCTCGGTGGCTCAGCCTGTAATCCTGCGCCTTTGGGAGGCTGAGTTGAGTGAATTGCCTGAGCCCGTGGGTTCGAGACCCGCCTGGGCAGCGAGACCTCTTCTCTATAAGAAATTAAAAAATCAGCTGGGCGTGGTAGTGCATGCTTGTAATTCCGGCTACTCGGAAGGCTGAGGCGGAAGGATCGCCGGAGCACAGCAGGTCGAGGCTGCGGTGTCCGGGAGCGGCCACTGCACTCCAGTCTGGGCGATAGAGTGAGACTTCAACTCAAAAAAAAAAAAAAAAAAATGCTTGGAGAATGGGGTGTTATCGTCAGAGTAATTATCTGGCTACCTGGACTATAGCATGGTTCAGTCTGTTGGAATTAATTCTGTTTTCCTGCCTTAGTACAGGAGCCTGAGAGTAAGATTTCTGTTCCAACTTCATACCATGTTTTTGAATGTCTTTTTAAAAAAGATTGACCACTACAGTAATTTTAGATAAAGACTATTTAGAACAGGGGTCAGCAAAAGACCAGACAGAAAATATGTTAAGTCTCACAGGCCTTCTGGGTGTCTGTTGCAACTTCTCAGCTCTACCATTGTTGAGCAGAAGCAGCCCTAGAATATGTAAATGATGGGTGTGATTGTGTTCCTTCAGAACTTTCTTTACAAAAACAGGTGGGGTTTGCAGGGCTCTAGTTTAGAAGGTAGGGCTGAATCTGTAGTGCCCCCAGGAAAAGACCTCACTTTTGTTTTTAGTTGGTTTGATTGTGACTTTCTCCTAAGTATGAAGCATAGAAACAACTAAATCAAAAGTCATGATCCTAATTACCTAGGTGTTCTCACTATGTAGGTCCCAATTCATAACAGGGTTGTTTACATTTGTTAAATTATCAACAGCTAATTCCATTATCTGATAGTATTGGTGAGCTTATTGACTTACTGTCTGTTTTCTTCATTAGTGGGGTACTTCCTGAGCTCAAGAATCTCTCTCTCCTGTACCACCAGTGCTTAGCCCAGTTCCTGCTGCATAGTTGGCCCTCATTAAAAATGAGTTGAAGGAGCGAATCCCCTGCACCCCTGGCTGACTCTCTAGTGCCCCCTTTTGACTTCTTCTGCTGTCAGTTTTTGAGGCTGACACCGGGCCAGAAACCTGGAGGCTCCCCTGGTTCCTGCTTATTCCTCACCTTCTGCCTTATTATCTGTCTCAGCAGCCTTTCACTTTTACCCCCTTTTGGGAGCACGTCCTGTGTGCCAGCGAAGAGTAGACATGCTCCTGCCTGCAAAGGGCTTACTGTTGAGTGAGGGAGACAGATGAGCAATGGATGGTGGTGTCTGCCCCAAGCACTAGGAGAACTCAGAGTGGCGTCTGACTTAGCTCCACTAGGGAATCCTTTCCAGAAAGGATGAGCTGAGGGGGACACAGGGGAGAAAAAAAAGGAAAAAGATGAGTTGAGCTGTGCCAACATGGAATCAGGCAAAGGGCATTCCAGGCCAAGGGAGCTGCGTGGGCAGTCCTGGGGGAAGGGACATGCCTTGTTTCCTTGACTGCAGCTAACCCAGTGTGGCTAGAGCAGGGTGGGGCGAGGAGTGTGGGAACGAGAGTAGGGGTCGGGGCCTTGTGTGATGCTGAGGCCCTTGGACTGTGTCCTGAAGTCTGCAGGGCTGGGGAGTGAGAGGACCAGATTCCCATCTGGTGGAATTCTTCAGCAGTGTGCACGATGGGTCACAAGGTCCAAGCCTGGTCGCAGAGAATCAATAAGAAGCTATTGCTGAAGAGGACTGATGGTTACTCTCCCCTCCCTGAAGGCAGTGGCGGTGGGACTGGAGATCTGACACTGACATTGATACTTGCACAGGAGTGGGACTGGCTGACTGAGGGGAGGAAGGAGTCCTGTCCTGTGGAGTCTTCCTTCACCGTAGCCCTCATGATTGTCCATCCCAGCTCACACTTCACAAACTCGCTTGCTAAAAAGGCTGCAGAAGCTCTCATTTCTGCATTCAGAGCCATTCCCAACTGCTTTTAGAGCCTGCTTCCTACCAGTCTTCGCCTTGAACCCTCCACTCCAGTCCAGCATTGGTACTCAGAGTTTCCCAAAGACCATTCTTGGCCAATGCTGTTCTTGCACTTGGATTAGCCTCCCATTCCCTCTGTCTGATTCCTGCCCATCCTTGAAGGCCCAGTAAAAACTGAATGATAATCCAATCTTGATAAGAGTACAGGAAAATAGGCAGTCTTACCACAGCATTGTAGAGAATGTGTATTGTACCGTTCTGGAAGACAATCTGGGAATATGTCTCAGAAGCCTTAATGTTATCTATCCAGGCATAGGTGACTCTTGTCTGTAATCCTAGCACTTTGGGAGGCTGAGGCAGGAAGATTGCTTGAGCCATGGAGTTCGGGACCAGACTAGGCAACGTAGTGAGGCATCGTCTCTACCAAAAAAAAAAAAAAAAAAGGCATGGTGGCACACACTTCTTGTCCCTACTCAGGAGACTGGGGTGGAAGGATTGCCTGAGCCCAGGAGGTTGAGGCTGCAACAAGCTGTGGTAGTGCCACTGCACACCAGCCTGGAAACAGAGTGAGACCCCAAATAAAAAAAAAAGTTACCAGTCTTTTTGACTTAGCAAAAGGAAGTAACAGGAGACATTCATGAAGATACATATACAAGGATGTCATTATAGTATTATATATAACTGGAGAAAATTAGAAACAGCTTAAACTAACAATAGAGGATTGGTTAAACAAATTGGTGTGCATTAATAGGCCAGAATACAGTGAAGATATTTAGTATAATATTGCAAAAGTATATTTGATGACATGGGAAATAGTAGTGAGAAAAGCTTGAAAGTGGTGTGTAGAATGTGGTCCTGTTTTGTTCTTTTTTTTTTGAGTTGTTACCCAGACTGGAGTGCAGTGGCTGCTCCCGGACACCACAGCCTTGACCTGCTGGGCTCTGGCGATCCTTCCACCTCAGCCTTCCAAGTAACTGGAACTACAGGCGCGCGCTACCACACCCAGCTAATTTTTTATTTATTGTAGAGATGAGGTCTTGCCAATTTGCCCAGGCGGGTCTCGAACCCGCGGGCTCAGGCAATCCAATCACCTCAGCCTCCCAAGGCACGGGATTACAGGCTGAGCCACTGAGCCCGGCTGTCCTGTTTTGTTCTAACTCTATCTCCATACCATATCTATATTTATATCCCATTGATTGGGGTTTATCAAATCTGGGCTTGGTTGAACACTTACCTATACCATAACTCCTAATTCTTAACCTTCCAGATGACTTTGCATTTTTTACAAGCCTTTGAAGACAGCTTTTTTTCTAAAGACAAGGGATTTGGATCTATTCTGCATGTTTATAAACAATCTGAAGGTCTGCAGCTTTTACATAATCGATGCTGTCAGAGTTTGTAAGGTTCATTGGCATCAAAATTATACCCTGATCTACATTCCACACTTGACAAGATTCCTTAAAATTTATTCTATTTGTCTTAGTTTTTTTGCCTGTTAGAGAAAAAAGTTTCAAATGCCAGTCATTTGTTTCTTCTTTTTAGTGATGGGGGAGTCTCACTCACTGTGTTGCCCACACTGGCCCTGAACTCCTGGGCTCAGGTCATCCTCCCACCTTGGCCTTCTGAGTAGCTGGAACAGCAAGCGTGCACCACCACGCTTGGCCCAAATGCCAGACTTTTTTTTTTTTTTGAGTTGGAGTCTCACTCTGTTGCCCAGACTGGAGTGCAGGGGCCGCTCCCAGCCACTGCAGCCTCGACCTACTGGGCTCCGGCGATCCTTCCGCCTCAGCCTCCCAAGTAGCTGGAACTACAGGCGCACGCTCTACCACGCTCAGCTAATTTTTGATTTGTTGTAGAGATGACGTCTCACCAAGTTGCCCAGGCAGGTCTCGAACCTGCGGGCTCAGGCAATCCACTCACCTTGGCCTCCCAAAGTGCTGGGATTATAGGCTGAGCCACCAAGCCCGAACAATGCCAGACATTTTAACACTGAATAAACCAAGTAAAAATGGATTCATTTCTAACAACATGCTTTTACAACTATCCCCCATGTAACTGTTAGCATAGTACAGTATGACAGTTTTAAAATAATCTTGCTAAGACTGTGTGCTTGTGCTCATGCCTTATAACTTTGTATTATTATTTTTTAATTTTCAGGGGTGATAGCCAGTTTTGTAGTAAAAAAGCAGCCATCTATTCATTGAATTTTACAGCAGACCCACCTCAAAGACTGTTTAAACTTGTCGACCAGATCAATCCATCTATTTTTTGTATTCATATTACAAACTGTAAGTATTTAACATTGATATATTTTGAAACTCTTGAAAATTTTTCTTTTAAAGTTATTTTATGGAAAATTGTCTCATACAGATAGATTCCATTCTATGTTTTAGCTATATGTATAACGTCTATCTTCTGAGGCCATTTCACAGGCAAGTGTAGACCTGTGGCACTTGCATTTTCTTTAAAAGTAGTTGTGGTTGTTCAGTTGTCTTTTGAGCCTTAAGCTGGATTTCCAATGTATTTCTAATGTGTAAACACATGTAGGAATCTAGATTTCTATATATACGTGTGTTTTTTCGACTTTGTTTCCTCTTGGCTTAATGTTAAAAATCAGGTTTAGCCTTGAACATTACCTGTGGTTTCTATTTCCTTTTTCTCTTTTATTTTTACTAAGAATATTTGCATGAAAACAGGATCTTTATTTTTATCTAAGCATTTAGCTCAGATCAGTGCAGTGTCTAGATCCAAGGTACATGCAAGTGTGAAATGTTATCACAGTATCAAAGATCAGAGACATACTTATGGTTTTATTTTCCAATTAAACATCATCTTCTCAGAATGTCTTTATTTATTTTGGTTTCATTCTCTTGTGATTGAACACGTAGGCAGGTGCTCTGCATGTAATCTGAAGCAGTGACTGGTCAGTGACTATCTCGTTCTCTGCCACAACACCAGTCCAGTGACGACAGCAGCTTGCTCCCTTCCCCTGTGCTATACACAGTACATTATCTTTCTCTAGGGCCTTGGAGGTGCTGTGTGACAGCAGAAGTGGGGTCCTCTCATTCCCATAGCTGTCTGTGGAGAGCTTCCCCTTAACAGGTTGATGTCGCATACATCAGTCCATAGGTTGCACCAAGAGACTGATTATGACTAGCTTCTGTTGTGCCATTTGCTTGTAGGTGCTAGAAACTGTTACTTCCCCACTGTTAAAAAAGCAGGCTGGCCGGGCTCGGTGGCTCAGCCAGTAATCCCGTGCCTTGGGAGGCTGAGGTGAGTGGATTGCCTGAGCCCGCGGTTCGAGACCTGCCTGGGCAACTGGACGAGACCTCATCTCTACAATAAATCAAAAAATCAGCTGGGCGTGGTAGCGCGTGCCTGTAATTCCAGCTACTTGGAAGGCTGAGGCAGAAGGATCACTGGCGCCCAGTGGGTCGAGGCTGCGGTGACTGGAGGTGGCCACTGCACTCCAGTCTGGGCGACAGAGTGAGACTCCAACTCAAAAAAAAAAAAAAAAAAGAAGGCTGAGTTGAGGGATCCTGTTTGTTTAATGAGCTTCAAGAAATCATGGGAAAAGTGAATATGGGAAAAAGGCACTTTATTTTTTTACATCAGCCTAAATGCTACTAAAAGCTTCTCTCTCTCTCTCTCTATATATATATATGTATATATGTATATATATGCACACACACATATATAATATATGCATATATATAGTATTATGTTTATATAATGTAATGCTGATTTAAAATACTTTTTAAAAAACAGATAAACCTGCATTATCCTTTATTAGTCCAGAAGTGCCGGATGAAAACAATTTTGATCAGTTGATGAAAACATCTGATGGTTTTGCATTGAATGCTGAATCAGATGTTTCCTTCACAACCATATTGGATGCTCCAGATACTGCTAAATACGAGGTGAGCCGAGAACTTGATCTACTCCTCCCATCACAATCTCCTGAGCTTATAAAGTAACTCTTGATGTTACCAGCAAAATTGGCTTCCCCAAGACATGGAATTGATATTAGAGACTGAAAAATTAATGTTGTGCCTACAAGTCAAAGATCGTGAAAATGAAAATTGAATATTTCAATTCTCAGTATAGGATTTAAGGTTGTTTGTGCTGTGGCAAGCTTGCAGAATTCTTTGTCCTTCTCAATCTTAAAAGATACAGCAAAATGCTTGAGGTCTGCCTATTGCTGGGACATGGAGTGAATTGGTGGGATGCCTGGTCTTCTCAAAATTGT
Organism: Carlito syrichta; assembly: GCF_000164805.1. Classification (NCBI taxonomy): domain Eukaryota; kingdom Metazoa; phylum Chordata; class Mammalia; order Primates; family Tarsiidae; genus Carlito; species Carlito syrichta. The sequence continues at coordinate 34,891 of NW_007070919.1, read as the reverse complement.
ATTTAGCTTTACAGATTTTGAAGGTGTGTGTTGTTTTCATTAGTAAACCTTTAAGTGTGACATATATTAACTGAATAGCTCTGAATGCCTATAATCCCAGCATTTTGGGAATCTGAGGCAAGATTGCTGGAGCCCAGGAGTATGAGACTAGCCTGAGCAACATAGCAAGACCTTGTCTCTACAAAAAATTAAAAAACTAGCCAGGCGTGGTGGTACACACCTGTAGACCCAGCTACTCAGGAGGCTGAGGCAGAGGCATTTCCTGAGCTCAGGAAGTCAAGGCTGTGATTGTGCTACTGCACTCCAGGCAGGACAACAGAGCAAGACCCTGACTCAAAAACAAAACAAAAATAATTTTTAATAAATGTCAACATTTTTGGAAGCATCTTTTTAAAAATAAAAGTGTAAAGGCAGCATGCACTAGTTCTAAAAGTTAAGCATATAGGGTTAAATAAGTAAAAATTGAAAGACCTCCTGTCTCCATTAAAACTTGCACTGCAAATCACTGAAAAGATTGACGTGCATTCTTCCTGATTCTTAAATGCATCTATAAAAATGTGTATGTAGTATTATACAGAAGCGGGGTTTATAATTATCCATGTTGTTCTGGAAAATTCCTTTTCTTTTTTTTTTTTGAGTTGAAGTCTCACTCTGTCGCCCAGACTGGAGTGCAGTGGCCGCTCCCAGCCACCACAACCTCGCCTGCTGAGCTCCGGCAATCCTTTCGCCTCAGCCTTTCAAGTAGCTGGAATTACAGGCATGCGCTACCACGCCCTGCTGATTTTTTGATTTATTGTAGATGAGGTCTCGCTGCCCAGACGGGTCTCAAACCCGCGGGCTCAGGCAATCCACTCACCTCAGCCTCCCAAAGGCGCGGGATTACAGGCTGAGCCACCGAGCCCGGCTGGAAAATTCCTTTTCTAGTGATAAATCTTGTGCATCTTCCTGTGTCAATGTATAAAGTGACCATTTATTGAGCATCTTACGTGCGCCAGGCACTGTGCAGAGCTTTTACTTCCCACAACCCTGGGAAGCCATTGTCCCCATTCACCTGGTGAGAAACACTGAGGCACAGGAAAGTAACTCATCAGAACTAGTGTCAGAGCTACGTTTTACAAAGTATCCGTTGTGTGTATGTATCTGAGCCATTCTACTCTCAACAGATGTTTGTTTCCAGTTTTTGCAATTATAAATAATCCACAAAGAACATTCTTGTATATACATGTATCTTTGTACCTTTGTCTGATTAAATCCTTAGGATATGTTCCTATAAGTGGGTTAGCTTGGTCAAAATGAATAAAAATTTTGGATATTGATACCAGGTTGCTATGCAGAAAGATTGTAGTGATTTACACTCCCAGCTCCAGTGAATGAAAAGGACTTGTGTTTCCATACCCCTGCTGGCATTTCAATTTCAAAAAAATTAACTGTATGCCCAATAGCTACAAATTTGGGTTTTGGCTATGGGGTTTGGTTTTGGGAAAGAAGGCATTCTTTCATAAAATTGACGACTAAAAAATTGATTTTTATGATTTTAATTTTAATGTTATTTAAGTAATTCGTGCAAGTGAAAAAAGAATTCTCTCACCCTTGAGTCCAGCCACTTAGTTCCTGTCTGCAGAGGTCAACCTTTAAGTCAGCTTCTTCTAGACCCATCAGAGGAATTCGAATTCTATAATTAAAAAGCCTACAAGCTGGTGGCTCAGCCTGTAATCCCGCGCTTTGGGAGGCTGAGATGAGTGGATTGCCTAAGCCCACGGGTTCGAGACCTGCCTGGGCAACTTGGTGAGACCTCATCTCTACAATAAATCAAAAAATTAGCTGGGTGTAGTAGCGCGCACCTGTAGTTCCAGCCACTTGGAAGGCTGAAGCGGAAGGATTGCCGGAGCCCAGCAGGTTGAGGCTGCGGTGGCTGGGAGCGGCCACTGTACTCCAATCTGGGTGACAGAGTGAGACTGCAACTCAAAAAAAACAACCCCCCCCAACCCCAAAAGCCTACAAATGCAGTAACCTGCACACAGAGAAGCACGTTGTCCTCTAAGAAAGGGTGGCATAGCGAGCTGCATCTCCATCAGGCGAGGACATGTTTGTTCTGTGTCCATCATTGTGTCCCCAGCACCTGCAGTGCTGCTTGGCACATAGAAAGTGCCAGTATGTGTTGAATGAGTGCCTTAATCACCCCATGGTGACTGCCGGTGGTTGTGCTTGCAGTTTGGGGTTCGCTTGCAGACGTCAGATTCATTTCTGAGATTTCCTTCGCCCCTGACATCATCTCTGTGCACTGATAATAACCCTGCAGGTAAGAGAGTTCATTCTTCTTTGTTTGCTCTGGTTAGTTTACGTGTGTAGTAATCATAACTAAACAGGTCTTATAACTAGAAATAGAGAATCTTTAGGTTGAAAGAGGACTTAATGGTTATGTAGTTTGATTTCCCACCCAGGGCCAGAATCTTTTCTCCCACACACAGTCACTGCTTGAGCATTTGTAGTGATGGGGAACTTACTACCTGAAAACAGCTCACTCAGTTGCTTAACACTTCCAGTTGCTTGGGGCATTCTAAGGCTATTAACAGCTGATATTTACTTAGCACTTGCTCTATGCTGGGTGTTGTGTTAAGTGCTTGCATGTAACCCTCGAGGTCGGGTGCAAATCTCTATCACTTAGAAATACGAGGACACAGAGATGTGCAGTTTCTTGCTCAGGCTCACTCAGGTGGTGGTGGAACAGGCATGGAACCCATGCGATTGGCCTGCAGCCCATGCTTCCCTGCCTCCCAAGGGTCCTCTTCCTTGAAGGAACATCTGGGAATACTGGGAATGGCCCCAGGCAGTGGAAGGAGGCATGGCTCTCCAGTCCTTGAGCGAGCCTCGCCATGAAGAAACTAAGTAATGGATGACAGGAAAATGTATTCTGTTGGGAAGATTCTTAACCTCACACTTACTAAGAACAGTTACATTGAAATCAAGCTGAGATACCATTTTCCCCTGACAGATTGGCAAAGCTCAAAACATTTGAGGCTGTGGGGAAGCAGGCACTCGCCTACACAGCTGGTGGGACTGCGACTGGTCCAACCTCTGTGAAGGGCACTTCAGCCTATGGATCAACATTACGAACGGATGTGCCTTTCCCCGCAGCTGTTCTCCTCCTAGGAGCTGACCCTCTGGAAGCGCTGGCCCACATGCAGTAGCAGATTGCAGCGTTGGTTGTGATAGCAAAGACAGAGACAGTTTAAGAGGCCATAAATAGGGAGCTGGTGGAATAATTATGTCACATCTATAATCGAACACTAATTATCCCTAAGAAGGAAGGAGGAAGTGCTTCATGTACTGAGACAGGCTGATCTTCAAGATACATTGTTTAGGGAAAAATATGAGCAGCAGAATAGTGTATGTATTGTGTATTTGTTTCCAAAGGGGGAAAGAAATAATAAAACATTTTGCATACGTATTTCATTTGCATGGACCATCTCCAGAAAGAGACCCAAGAAACTCCATGTGGCTGCCCCTGGGGAGTGGCTGTAGGGAGGACAGGAATTGGAGGGAGACTTTGTGCAGTGTTTGTTTGTGCCTTTTGACTTTTAAATTTTGTAAATGTATTATCCATCTGAAAAATAATTTTAAACTCTATTTTAAACATATTGCATATTTATGTTGTAACTTAGGTTGCAATGTTTTAGTTGCCATTTGATCGTTGAAAATTTTATTCTCTTTTGTATTTTCTTTTCCTTGGGAACATTATGATTTCCAGCGTTTCTGGTAAACCAGGCTGTTAAATGCACCAGAAACATCGGTTTAGAACAGTGTGAAGAAGCTGAAGCCCTGAGCATGTCTTATTACAGCAGCCTGGAAATTTTGAGGGTAAGAATGATTCTGAAGTGGAATTGATTCATTTTGTATGTTTTCTGTTTTTTGTGCCCTTTTAAACTATGACAAACTAGAATAATTTCAGTACATGATTGACACTCAGGTTTATATTTTTCCAGCACTTTGGTATCAGCGATTATTGAAATAATCTTTTAAGTATTTTTTATTTGTATATAGTTAGCTCATATTTTGCTTTCTTTTTTTCCCCTTTCACTTATTTTGGTGGTAACCAGTGTCTGTCTCCTGAATAAACTATAATTAATAACTAAAAACTTTATAAATCATAAGAAAATCTTAATGTCTGTGACAAAAAAGTCTTATTAGCACTAAAAGAGCTCTCTCTCTCTCAGAAACAGCTCAGAAGAGAAAATCCACTCTTTGTGGCAGATTGCATAGGTGGTCAGGAAAGGACAGGAATGGGAGAAGGGGGGGTGGGTGCAGACCCCTCCTCTGCTGCAGGGACCAAGGCCTGAACTATATGAGTGAGTGAGACCACTGACCTATGTGACAGATGGAGGGCTGCCAGGACAGTTGTTTTTCAATGATTAAAAGCTGTTGTGCCAGGCTCGGTGGCTCAGCCTGTAATCCCAGCGCTTTGGGAGGCTGAGGTGAGTGGAGTGCCTGAGCCCGTGGGTTCGAGACCCGCCTGGGCAACTTGGCGAGACCTCATCTCCACAATAAATCAAAAATTAGCCAGGCGTGGTAGCACGCGCCTGTAGTTCCAGCTACTTGGAAGGCTGAGGTGGAAGGATCGCCGGAGCCTAGCGGGTCGAGGCTGCGAACCGCCACTGCACTCCAGTCTGGGTGACAGAGTGAGACTCCAAAAAAACCCCAAAAACTGTTTAACAGGCTGAGGTTTAAGACCAGCCTGGATAACTCGGCAAGACTTTGTCTCTACAATAAATAAAAAAAAATTAGTAGGGCATGGTGGTGAATGCCTATAGTTCCAGCTGCTTGGAAGGATGAGGTGGAAGTATCGCCTGAGCCCAGCAGGTCAAGGCTATGGTGGTTGTGAGTGTGCCATTGCACTCCAGCCTGGGCAACACCGTGAGACTCTGACTCAAAAAAAACCCAAGTCATATGACAGACCTGTAATTCCAGCACTTTGGAAGGCCAAAGCAGGAGAATTGTTTAAGACGAGCCCAGGCAACATAGTAAGACCTCGTCTCCACAAAAAATTAAACAAATGACTGGGCGTGGTGGTGCATGCCTGTAATCCCAGCTACTTGGGAAGCTGAGATGGAAGGATCACCAGAGCCCAGGGGTCAGATCTGTGGTGAGCTGTGATCATGCCACTGCACTCCAGCCTGGGTGACAGAGTGAGACCCTAGTTAAAATATATACATATATGATTATTGTCAAAGGGCCCCTCTCCTGATTTCTTTTTGTTGGGGGTGCAAGGGTAGACCATGCACAATTATTCTTCTGGGCTACACTTCAGAATTAAGGTTAACCTTTCCTCTCCCCTCCCTACCCCCTCCCTCTCTTCTTGCAAGTCAGCCATCCCGGCCTGTGAGTTCCTCCAGGTCATCTGACTCCTCATAGTTGTCCTGAAGTAATCCCTTGGCACCCAGGCACTGTTATCTTTCAGCGCAGGCCTCCCAGCATTTCTATCCATCCTCCTTCCCAAAGCTGCCAGTGGCCTAACAGGGTGTCTTGTGATGAGGTTGGGAGAGGAGGGGGCAGCAAGTGAGGGAGGTGGACCCTTCAGAAAGTGAGCTTGTGAGCCGGGCTCGGTGGCTCAGCCTGCAATCCTGCACTTTGGGAGGCTGAGGTGAGTGGATTGGCTGAACCTGCGGGTTCGAGACCTGCCTGGGCCACTTGACGAGACCTCATCTCTACAGTAAATCAAAAAATTAGGCGGACGTGGTAGTGCGCACCTTCGGCTCTTTGAAAGGCTGAGGTGGAGGGATCGCCAGAGTCCAGCAGGTCGAGGCTGCGGTGGCTGGGAGCGGCCACTGCACTCCAGTCTGGGTGACAGAGTGAGACTCCAACTCAAAAAAAAGAAAGCTTGTCTCCTTGGGGGGCAGGAGCTTGGCCCCAGGGGGACTTGGGCAGGTGGCAGGAAGACCCAGTAGGTAAGAGGCTGTGAAAATTGCTTGAGCAAGTCATGGTGGCCTTCCAGTGAGGACAGGTGTGGTGTGAGTGACCAGGAGGGCAGGACTTGTGCCTTCCTCCACCTTATGGCAGTGAGACTACATGGAAATATGAAATACACCTTTAGTCTCTGCTATTTAGGAGGCTGAGGCAGGAGATCACTTGAGCCCGGGAATTCAAGGCCAACCTGGGCAACATGGTGAGACCCTGTCTTGGAAAACAAAATAAAACAAAACATGAACTGCACATGGTGGTACACACCTGCAATCCCAGTGCTCTGGGAGGCAAAGCAGGGGAATCACTTGAGGCCAGAAGTTCAAGACCAGCCTGGGCAACATAGTGAGATCCTGTCTCTACAAAAAAATTGTTTTAATTTAAAGAATTGAATGCAAAAACAAAAACAAAAACAAAAAAACCCCGGAGTGATGACACTGGTGCATGGAGTCTTCCTGAAGCTAACTTGTTGAGCTTCAATGTAAAAAGAAATGAGTATAGAAGGCAAATGCATCGTTACCACTCTGATTATGCCACAGATGCAAACTTAAAGGATGGGAGCAATGCTGCTTCTCTTGGTGAAGTTTTTTTTTTTTTTTTTTTAATTGGAGTCTCACTCTGTTGCCCAGGTTGGAATGCAGTGGCACGCTCATGGCCAGTGCAGCCTTGACCTGCTGGGCTCAGGTGATCCTTCTGCCTCAGCCTTCCAAGTACGGGTATGCCCTTGAACCCAAGGACTGAAAAGACAATGAAAGTGCTTCTCTTTGTTGTATTTAACACAATTTGTTGTGGTTTCTTTTTGTCTAGGTGCCGAATTCAAGAAAAAAGGTAAGAGTATTTCTCAGTGGGAAGTAAGATTGCTTAGAATACACTGTCTTATTTCTGAGCCCTTTGGAATGACACAGTTAGAAGGGGACCTCGTTGCCAACAACAAATACATTTGCCAAACAGCAAGCACACATGAAACAGGGAAGCTCCTTAGTCACTGCCCCTTTTGGAAACACTTCAGACTTCCCAACTCCCTCAGTTGCCGTGGTTTTACACTCTTCCACCTTTAGGGACACAGCTACCTTCATTGCAGTGGGTGTGATGGGCTTCTGAGCATTCAGGCCGTCCCTTACTCTCTTTTCGGTCAACTCCCAGGGTGCTGTCTGTCCAGTGCAGAAGCTGTGATCCCCTTGTTCAGTACAGGGCACTGTGAAGGAGGTGTGTGCTCGCATGCGCCTTAGGGTTGTTTCGAGGATAGATTCTGTTTAGAGCTCATGGCCCTGCCCAGGACTTCTGTCAGGCTCAGGCCTGAAGGCCAAAGTCTCCCTGTGGATAAGTTGGAGAAGGAACATGGATCCTCTACCCCTTATTTTAGGTTCTGCGCCTGAGGCCTGCCTGTGAACACAGTCCCCAAGGAGCCCTGAGGTGATGGCTTGTCATGGTCTCCCAAAGCCAGTGAGACTGGTCAGCCTAGGTTCAGAACTCAGCTTTGCCGTTATTTTCGCTTCTGACCTACACCTCCATCTCCCTTGCTGAGTGGACGGTGAGTGTCTGTGCTCAGGCTTGATGCGAGACACTCAGGACAGTGAGATGCCAGCTGTCATGGATTCTGCTATGTCTCGAGACACAAGCGTATGTTTGAGAGATGTTTGAAAGAAAATAGCTGTGTGACTTTGGATTTCAAGTTACCATGTGGCTTGGACCCCCTCATCTGTGAGGTGCCTTCGAACTAGAGCCCTTTTTTCAAATGCAGTCAAACAGTGCCCCTCCTGGGTAGAATTCGGAGCTGCTGGCTGGAGGGGGCTGGGGGCGAAGCCCTCTACCCATCCAGCCTCCCTCTCCTCTTTGGACCTTGTGGGAACCTCTGGCTTGCAGGGACCCAGTGTGAAAGGCATGCCGTGGGCAAGCTCTCCCATCCCTCCAGCTACCAGAAAGTGAAACAAACGATCTGTGGGGCAGCAACGCTGTCTGCCTTGTCTCTGATAACATCCTCAGTTCTAGGGCAGCGAATAGTATGTAGTGGGTGCTCAGTGGGCTATGTGTTAAGAGATGACTGGGAGGCCAGTCCAATCAGGTAGGGAAGACCTGTTATGAGGAATGGCGGATGTTAGTGGAAGGTGGAGCAGATGCTAGACCCCATTCTACACACGTCTGAAGGCCTTGAGTCCTCGTGGCAGTCCTGGGAGGCAGGTTCTGTTATTATCATTCTCTGGCAGATGAGTCACAGAGAGATGGATGAGCTTGCCGAAGGCTGCACAGCTGGGAAGTGGCAAGTAGAGTGGCTTTATTGATGGAAATCCAGGCAGTCTGGCCCCAGAGACCTTACACTTGACCATGACACTGGACTGGCTCTGCTGTGACAGGCCCCAAGTTGCAAGCTTCACATCTTCCCAAACAGGCAGGATGTGGCATACTGGGATTTCCTCTCATGTCTGTGTGACACCAAAGCCTGGGCTCTGAAGGACAAGCATGCAAACTACTAGCAGGGATTTGTTTGAATTTGAAAAAAGAAAGCAACTTTCAGGGTTGGCTAGAAGACCAGGAATACAGAAATTGGATGGAGTCTCCTGATTAAGTGAAGCCTGTTAAGTTGCCCGGAACCATTGTCAATGTTGCTGAGCCATCTGTGAAAGACTGAAGGACAGCATGGGGTTTCATCAAGTATAAGTGCTGTAGTCCTGTCCCAGGGTAGTGTGGGGGTAGGGTATGACTGGAGAGGATGTGGTGGAAATCAGAACAGCCCTACCGTTTTCTTCTGTGACCATCCCAGTAAGATGCTGGCCTGCGAAGCGCTTGTCATTTGCTCAAGTCCATCAGTCTTCCCAGTGCTTAGGTTAACTGGACCTTTCTGTTTTTGCTGATGATACCCACACAGCACAGGAGCGGCCCTGGGCCCATATTTCCTGGGAACCCAGTGTCATTGCTGAGTCAGGGATCAATATGTTCAGTTAAGGAATCCAGGCTGTCTTTGGACACCTTGAACAAGAGGCAGTTAGGTCACAGCCCAGGACTCCCTGTGTGACTCTTAAACCCACAGACGTGGCTTGTCATGCAGGGGCCTTAAGGTGACTAGTTTCACCCTCTGCCACTCGTGTCACCTGACAGCTCATGTCATATTCTTCTATGAGAGGTTTTGAATTGCAAGGACATTGTAGATCTTCTTGGTCACGGAAGGGGTCACATAAGGACTGCTTCTTTACCTCTGAAGTGACAGCTTAAATACTTAGTAATTTTGAATTAGAAAGAGCATGGTACACAACTGAGTGCAGAGTCAAAGCAATATGAACAACTAGATCCATTGGATTCCTTCCTGAACAGTGGTTTCCAAGAATTGGAATTTAGAGCAAACGTCATGGAGTACAAGGAGGCCTAGCCAGCTTTAGAGAACTGCTTGCTGTTGTCACTCTGCTGGCAATGGCCATGGATGTGGAATGTCCTTTAATAGCATTGGGGTAACCAGGGCTTCTTGATTTGCTTAAGAGGGTGTTTGGGTTTGTCTGGCTCTGTTTTCTCTTGCCCGTAATCCCACTATCCTGAGATAACTGCGATGTGTGTGTGTGTGTGTGTGTGTGTGTGTGTGTGTGTGTGTGTGTGTGTGTGTGTGTACGCGCGCGCGTGCATAGACTTATAAATCCGGACAAGTGAATATTCAAGGAGGCTGTAGGGACTGACGAGTAGGTGTCCTGGGATTGCGTGTGGCGTGTGCACGTGTGTGTTAGAGTGTGTGGATTTATCAGCGGGAGTGTGTTTCAGAGGTGAGAAAACATATATGCATTTGATGGTGTGATGGAGCTATGTGTGTATGTGAGAGATAATTTACATACCATAAAACACTATTTTAAAGAATACATGGGTTTTTCTACATTCCCAAGGTTATGTAGCCACTACCAATTCTAGAACAGGAAACCTGGGCTTGCAGTCACTCTCCGTTCCTCCCCACCTGTCCCCCAGCCCCGGCAGTACTCCTCTTTATCCCTGTGGCTTTGCCTGCTGGACGTTGCACATAGATGGAACCATGGACTCTGTGTGGCCTTTCGTGTCTGGCTTCTTTGACTCAGCATGGTTTAAAGATGCATCTATGCTGCAGCACATAGCAGTGCTTCATTTTAATGGGTGAATAATATTCCTTTGTATGGATAGATCACATTTTCTTTGTCCATTCACAAGTTGACAGACATTTTGATGGTTTTCAGTTTTTAGCTTTTATGAATAGTGCAGCTGTGGACAATCACATATAAGTTTTTGTGTGAACATAGGTTTTCAGAGATAACTACTTCTAGTTTTGATTATATCTTTATTGAATATTTTCTGTGTGCATGTACAGGTTTTTACATGTAAATATCATGTTTTTGCAACTGTGGGATCCCAGCATGCACACTCCCATAGCATGCGTGCCCTACTCCGCAGTCCACGGAGGCTCGTCCCAGGTCTTCTCTAGCTGAACCCACTCACCCCGGTCGAGTCTTTCATAATCCAGGTCTCCACTCTGCAGGTCCCCATCACCATCCAGTCCATCATCGTTCAGTCTCTAAACAGAACGCGCACTCGGCGGGAGGATACTGGCATGTTGCGGCCTGCACTCGCCGACACTGGCCACGTTCTGCTCTGCACGAACGTTGTTCTTGAGGTGGGTGCCCATGTGGCTTTGAGAACATGTCTGGTTGTGGCAGACTCAAGCGACATGTCCTTCAGGGTAACTGACCCCTTCTGAGGGGGCTCTGGCTATCCCATGCTGTGACTTTTCTTGGCATGGCCACCTGCTGCCTTCCTGCTGTTGCCTCAGAGGGCACGTCCTTACTTGTCTCCACAAGCCTAGTGACTTGCAAGAATGCGTCAGAATTCAGTTGTTTTTGTTTTGACACAGTTCCTCTGCAGAGATGTACTCATTATGTTCTGCTTGGATCAGCCAATTTGGAACTTCTGTAAATGGGCACAGAGAGACCTGATAGCTCTGTTCCTTGGGTGTGTTGAGGGAACCTCTTCCCCCCTACCCTGCCCCCACCCTCAGCAGAGAAGGCTTCACCAAGTGGAGAGCTGGGAAAAGATGTGCAGGTGTTTTGTTTGAATTGTTAATACAGCTGCTGAGCTGCCAGGGGAATAGGTGGATCTGGAGTATCACTGTGTTTTAGGTGATGTACAGCCTCACATACACAGATGCAGGTGAAGTAACCACAGCTGATCTCTCTTTCCTTCTGGGGACAGTTAGCAACGTCATGCTTCCACTGCAGCAAACGTTTGAAATTCAGTTTATTCAGGTGAGTTTAATCAATTTTGTACAAGTATCTAGTTGCCAAGTTAAAAAGAAATCATAACTTCTTAGTAGGGAGAACTCAATATAGAAGTGCTGCCACATCTAACCTTTGTGGTGAACAGAGGGCTTACATGTGGGCTGTGGAGTCTGTGACAAAACCAAGTATTACCTGTGTGTCTTTATCCATTTGGGTCAGGGCACCTCCCATACAGGCTTGTTCTTCTCCAGGGTGATGCACTCCCATGCTCAGTGCTCTATTCTGAGTAAAGGGAAAAATTCCTTTATTGAATGGTAATTCCAGATTTCATTATGAAAAAAAGCATTTAATTTTCTCCCCACCGTTTCCTTATTAAAGTGAGAATTACTTGGGGGCATTACTGCATTGTCTTCCAGGAAAATACAAAGCCAGTTCCTCTCAGTGGCAACCCTGGTTATGTGGCAGGGCTCCCGCTAGCTGCTGGAGTCCAGCCTCGGAGGGGGTATCCTTTATCAGTTCTGTGGAGATGGTAGATTTCCTGTCCTCCTGCAGGGGCCCTGCTTCTCTGTATCACCGAGGGTCCCCTGGGCTGCTCATGGAGAGGAGAGGCCAGTCCTGGCCAGAGCTTCTTCCGGGTGGCATTGGTGGCAGCAGGGCTGGCTGCATGGCAGGTGGGCTGAGGGGAGACTGGCAATCGGGGGTGAAACAGCATGTTCTAGGAAAATGTCAGTGTTTTGTTTTTTTAAACATTTTTTCCCCCAGCCTGCCACTAAGATACAAAATATGTCAGTGTTTTAAAGTGAAAATCTTAAGACAGAAAAGTTGACATTTAGATGTATTTAATTTCACATTTAAACAGAGACTCCTAAACAAATTCAGTGATTTTGAAAATTAAAAAAAAATTTTTTTTTTTGAGTTGGAGTGTCACTCCGTTGCCCAGGCTGGGGTACAGTGGCACACTCATGCCCACTCCAGTGTTGACCTGCTGGGCTCTGGCGATCCTTCCGCCTCAGCCTTACAAGTAGCCAGAACTATAGGTATGTGCTACCATGCCTGGCTAAGTTTTTTCATTTCTTGTAGGGACAAGGTCTTGCCAAGTTGCCCGGGCTGGTCTCGAACCCGTGGGCTCAGGCAATCTACTGTTTTCTGCCAAGAATTAACTTTGAAGGGCCAGTTTCTGATAACTTCTTCTGAAAATCTACTAATCAAGGGAAATAGTTATAACTATTTTTTGCCCTCTGCTGGGAAATAACTGTCATACTCCCAGAGGCCCAGAGAAGGGATATTTGGTTCTCATTCATGTCTTATGTCACACAAGTGGCACTCTCTTCTTACCCGAGAATAAGACTGCTCTAGTGCTGGGCAATTGTCCCTTAACTGTCTGTGAATGTCTGGGATTATTCAGACCACGAACAGATACGGACAGCTTACTATTCTTCATAGTACAGCTGAGCAAGACTGCTTGGCACTTGAGGGGATCCGGACCCCAGTATTATTTGGTCACAACATGCAGTCGGGCTGCAAACTAAGGTAAGGGAGGTCATATCTCTATTGGAACTTGCTTGTGCTGATGAGAAAACAGCATTCCCCTTCTCCCATTTCAATCAAGCCTCTGCATCCGCTGGTGAGTCCTAGGAAGCCCACATGTAGTTGGTCCTCATAGGAACGAATAGTAGCAAAACTACTACAGTCATTTTCTTATCTCATGTGGCCAAGTAAACACTTCAAGGCATTGTATGTTTCGTTTTTGAGGTTCCATAGCATTTGAGTTCACAACAAAAATGTTTCTTCTGAATGTCCTTCCTATATTTCTGAATTCTAATATATGCAGCACATCAAAACCAGTGAGAGGAAGTGTGAATGTGATCTGTTTTATCTTTTCATTATCAAATATGTGCAGAATGTAATATGTCAGATAGTTCTGTATAGCTTGTTATAAGACCAGCAGTTCTCATCCTCATTTGCCCTATCTCAGAAGCAACCACTTTCCAAAAACCACTAGATTTTTGGAAATCCAAAATCGTCAAACAACCTGCATATAATGCTACTTCCTGATTTTTTTGGTTTCGTGAATTCTTGTTGAGTTTCTATCATGGAAGGTGAAGGTTTGGTTCTTTCCCTTCACCCGCCCCTACTGTGCACATACTTCCCCAGGGCCATTCTATCATTGTTTTGGCCAGACCAGTATTCACCATTTACATGATTAGTTCTGGACTTTTTAGACCAGCATTTCTCAAAGGGGGTTCCGTCAGTAGGGGTGGGTCTGTGTTTCAATATATTTGGGAAGCACCAAATTAAAGTTAAAATTATGACTCCCTCTGAGTGTGTAATATGCAAATGTGCTTCAGGAAGGACACAGGAATGTGGGGGACAATGCTTCCCCAACTTTTGGCCATGGAACCCTTGTGCAGAGCCTCAGTGGCACACAGTTTGGAAAACACCGTTTTGGACTCACCACCTCCTGCCAGGATTTCACAAAGTTAGGGACCTTTTCGCTTTGGTCAAATCATCCCCCTTTTGGGGAGTGAAAAGATAATGAGACTGGAAAGGCACGTGTGTCATTGAGACCGCTAAGCTCTGGGGCTGAGCAGTATGTCATCCAGCTGAACCTCTTTTCCTTCCGAGACTGTCCGGAGCTCTCCCGTGCTGGCTCGTGGAGCAGAAGGTACAGAGCCTACTGTGGGGCCAGAGCTTCCCAGACTATGTGGCCCCTTTCGGAAATTCCCGGGCCCAGGACGTGCTGGACTGGGTGCCCGTCCGCTTCATCTCCCAGTCAGCCAACGAGAAGGTAAAGGGGGAGGTCTGGGAGAGGGAGGGGGAGGTGTGCTCCCACTTCCGGTGGCGATGCCGGTAGAGGGCTGCCGCCTGTCGAGGAGCAGGATGGCTGGTGGGGGGCGGTGGGGGGGCCTTGTTATCGGATTGGTCAGAATCCTGAATACTGGTTTTTGCCTCTTGTTAGCAATGGCACCTTTGGCCGGTAGTTTTATGGGTTTGAGCCTCTGTTTCCTCATTTGTGAAATGGGAACAGCAGTCATAGTACCGACCTCGTGGGGTTGTGGAGGGTTAATGAGGTAGCATTTGTATGGCCTTGGCATGGTGCCTAGTGGTCACTCCACAAATGGAAACTGCTAGGACCACCATCCCTTGACTACTGTCATTGTGGTGGTTGGTGTCCCTCAAGCCCTCTCCAGGCATCTTGTGATGCAGCAGATGAACGTGAGGCCTGTCTCAAAGACCGAGATATCCTCCCATCCACACAGCTGTCCCACACAGTGTTCCCTGGGTTGTAAGTCGCCCACATGTGAGAGCTTTCAATGCCACAGTTCCCTGGGAGTTTAATGGAAGTTGATGTCCTCTAAATAGGTCCCTGGTCACAAGTGATTCTTCTGCCCACCTTTTCTTTTGTCTTAGCAGTCAGCTTGTGGGTCAGTCGCCATCAGTGGAGGCGTGTGCTCCATCTTACTCTTTCATTGCCCAGCTTCCCTTGTCAGTTTTTTCAGATCTCTCATTATCCACTTAGCATATTTTTGGCATGGGCATCATGGGGTGAGGCCTAGCTTACTAGCTCAAATCCTGCCCTCCCCACCAGGGCCCCAGCAGAGACTCGGGATCACTCAGTCCATGCTGTTCCGCTGCGAAGTCTTGGCTCTGTTCTGCCACCTCAGTGAGCCAGGCAAATTGCTTCTGGCTCCCTGGTGATGCATGAGACTACCACTCCCCCTTGGAAGGGTAACTACCACTCCCCCTTGGAAGGGAAGGCATAGGTCCGGCAGAGGCAGAGGCATGCGTGGAGCATTGTCAGGGTCGGTGCCGGCCCAGGGTGTTCAGAGGGCCCACAATGGGGCTCCTACAGCCCTGCGGAAACCCAGGTAAAAGCAGCATGAGAGCATCTGCTAAACTCCATCTACGCCAGCTGCATGTTACATCCCCAGTAAGAGGATATTCACAAGGCCTGTTCAGGCTGCAAAGTTTTTAAAAGGCAGTTCCAAGCTACGGAATTCCATTAGTACCAATTTTAGCAGGCCTGCGAGGCTTCCATGTCCTGAAGAGATGTATTTAAGAACATTTTATTATGGAGAAATATCAAACATACACACAAGTGGAAGAATACTATGCAGTCCCTGTTCACACAGCCCGCAGCTTCAGCCATGATCTCATTTGCCAACTTCGAAGAGGCTGTGAAGGCAGGAGCCGGGTCTGGAAGGCACTGGTGCCCGCTTTCCCCTGGAGCTGCTGGGCGGGGGTGTCAGGGTAGAGGCCTCAGGCCAGCTCCTGCAGCATCCAGCCTGACCCGGGCACCAGTGCTCAGTGCACGTGAACAGTGAATATCTTCAACAACACATGGATACTGCCTGGTACCCAAATGTCATTTCTTAATTGCCAATCGGTAAAATTAGATACATGAAAAGAAAGCATTTAAATGTCCCCTCAGTGCGTTTTAACATGACATGCAGTCAGGTTTAATTTCTCTCTGTTGATGAAATTCCATTCCATTCTCCTTCTCCCCCTCCCTGCCTCCTACCAATTTCTCTCCTGAAGTCTGAGATAGGTGGAAACAAGTATGTGAAATTAGGCCCTGAAGGTTCCATGGTTGGGTACTGGCATTATTACCACAATCCCATGTGATACCGACCTTTTTCAAAATAGGAGGGTATGGAAAAATTGTGCTTTAGGTATTAAAATATTTTTGAAGTATTGAGTACTTTAAAGTATGTTGTTTCAGTTGGGCACGGTGGCTCATGCTTATAATCCCAGCACTTTAAGAGGCAGAGGAGGGAGGATTGCTTGAGCCCAGGAGTTCGAGATCAGCCTGGGCAACATAGCAAGACCTTGTCTCTACACAAAAACCCACAAAAATTAACCGGGTATGGTGGTGCGCCTGTAGTCCCAGCTACTTGGGAGGCTGAGGCCAGGATCACCTGAGTCCAGGAAGTCGAGGCTGAGATGAGCTGTGATTGCACTACTGCATTCTAGCCTGGGCGACAGAGTGACACCTTGACTCAAAAAAAAAAAAGTAGTTTCTCTAAGTTGTTTTTATATGAACTATTCATTCTCGTATTCAGAACATTTTGTAATATGTGAGACATTTTATAATTACAATTCTGAACTGCAGATTAAGTTTGACTTCAGGGTATATAATATTCAGATTGATTAATGGCATTTTGTTTTGCAGGACTCTTGCCAGCTCCCAGTGGCCTTGGTTATAGAAGTGCTGTGGACTAAGTACGGATCCTTATTGAACCCACAGGCCAAAATAGTCAACGTAACTGCAAGTCTCATTTCATCCTCCTTTCCTGAGGTAGGCCTCACTTTGGTTTCGAGGTGTTGGGGGTAAGACAGAAGTCTACACAAGACTCAGGTGTGACAGGTGAAATTTATTACTTTCTGAAGAAGATTATAATTTAAACAACGAGGGTTCTTAAAACAATTTCGTAGTCATTCTTTGTCTTTTACTTAGAGAATCCAACTCCACTGAGAATGGTTTTATTCTTATTGGCATTCTTGCTTAGATTGGATCTTTAAAATTCTCATGAACATGGAGTTATGACATAGATGTGTTAATCAGGACAACCCAAGGAAAACTGTTTCCCTCATCCAAGGAAACAGCTGATTATGCTCCAGGACCTATCAGAGTCATGACCTGCCAGTGGCTGAGTAAGGGAGAGAATGAAAATGTCTTATCTTTCCTATCCTGGTAACACACTGAAGGATGTGTATCTCTTTCATTACAGACCAGTTCAGAAAATGAAAGGACAGTTCTTATTTCTACCACGGTTACTTTTGTGGACGTGTCTGCACCTGCAGAGGCAGGCTTCCGAGCTCCGCCAACCATCAATGCCAGGCTGCCCTTCGATTTTTTCTTCCCATTTGTTTGACGTAAGTTGTTACTTAAGGACACTGCGCCTGCCTCTGAGGTCTCCTTAAAAGTGGCGTGCCTGTGGGCCACAAGTCCCTCAGAGACATCGCTTCTTATGAGACTTCTGACCCTTGAGGTCGCCTCCAGACCAGCACTGCCCTCTCTACTCACTTCCTTCTTTTCTTTTTCCTCTTGGAAAGTTTATTCTGTGTGAATTTAGAAAGGGGAAACATCTGGTTTTGGTCATTTTCAGCACTTTCAGCACATGGGACATGTGTAGAAACCAAATCGTCTTTGGGGAGCTGGCAACAGGAACAGACCTTGCAGCAGCCTAGGCAGGGAGGATAGAGCCGATTTATTTATTCCCTGCTTGAGTGAATATTCACTGTTTTTAGTTCAGGTTTTCTTTCCTTTTCAGGTCCTATGGAAATGAGTTACAAAAATAGCAAAATACTGTACAAAATCAAGCAAGTCAAGTACAAAGCCTCGCGAGGGGCTCTTCCCCCAGATATCATGCTAATTACAGTGGTGCTTTGGTCTAGTTGCCGTTTCTGTGCCAGGTACTGTCGCCAGCCAGCTCTCCACAGGCGGGCTGGCGTGGGCTGCCACAGAGGAGAGAATGCAGTAGGAGGGCCCAGGGAAGGAGAGGGCTCATTTTATGCAGTAATTGTTCAGTAATTGAGAAAAGTGCTGTCAGGTGGCAGCACCAGGCGGAGCCGGCTAGAAGCTGGATGCTGCAGCTGGATCACGTGGGGGCGGGGCCTGGACCCGGGACAACCTTGCTGCTCAGAACAACTTGGAAAGGAAGATGACTTTTCTAGAATGGGCCAGTAGCTAAAGTAGCTTCTTCATTTCTTCTTTCTTTCAGAATGCTCCTATGAAAGGCTGCACCGGTTCTTCAACTTACATGTGGAACTGAAAACTACACTCAGTGAGATTAAATTTTACATACAGGCGGCCATTGTCTAGCTTCACTGCTCACTGTCAAGCCAGGCTGGAATGTTCAGTGTAAGAAGACTCAGCTGGTACATTTGTTATAGCGCAGGGTGGGAGTGGGGTGGGTGGCTCTCGTGCCAAGAGCAAAGAGCCTCCTGACGGGCTGTGCCCCACAGTCTAAGCAGGGCAGGGGTGTGGCAAGGTGTCCGACTACACCTCTCCCCAGGTGGCCCCAGGAGTCGGGGCAGGGTCTTCTCTTTGCAGTGGGGCGGGTCCAGGTCTAGTTCACGTCACCAAGAAGTCCATGCTGTCTCAGCAGCTTGTTAAGCCTTTCGATTTCTTGTTCCTATTGCAAAAGCAGACAGATGTGGGACTTTACCAGGGGCCTCACAGATGCCCCTGGTGCCACAAAGACAGAGGAAAGCCGTGCACTTTGTGGAGTTCAGCTCGCTAGAGACGGCTATAGTCACATAAGGTCCACTGAGCAGCAGTGAGAGGACGCGCTCAGGTGGGGAACCTGGCAGGGCGTTGGGGGAGCTGGGCATGGCTTCAGGGAGCAGGTGAAGCCAGGAGAAAGATCTGTAAGGACAGCAAGACTCAGTCACGGGAAGGACACTCTAGGCAGGGCCCTACTTCTGAGCACGTGAAGGTGGGACATTCCCCTACGTGTCTTACCTTCTCAGAGCAGCTGAACTCAAGGTGTTGAATCTTGGCAGCCAACTGGATATTCATCTGTTTTAACCTCAAGAGTTGCCGTTCTGATCGTGTCTTAACCGAGATAATTATCCCTGAAATAAAATGGAAGGTCTCACTGATACTGCTTAGCAACTCAGGAAAAGAAAAAATATGTATTCTTATGCGTGTTTGTAGTGGGAAGAGTGGTGACAGACATGTGAGACAGTCACCACTTGAAGGCATCAGAACGGGGGTGGGGGGGTCAGGTTTTCCATTTCTGAGCTCCTCAGTACCCAGTAATGCAGTGTGTCGCTTCAGCTCATGTGGCTGAGAAACCCTTGAAAATCACCCTGATGAGATGCACACCAAGCTCCTGAATACAGAACTGGCTCTTGACAGTCTTGGTACGCAGCAGCAGCAGCGGTGCACAAATGCCACAGAAGCACAGCCTGGAAACGTCCCTTCCCCACAAGGAGAGCACCCTCAGCAAGAGGTAAAAGGCTTTTGTGCCTGTGACAGTGTACAGTGAATGCTTTGAGTGGGCTTTATTCTCCCTGCTAGGTCTTGACTTGCTCAGAACCAGACCCTAAGGCCAGCATGAGACCACAGTGCAGCCGTTTACACAGTCCCACCATCCAAGCAGATCTTTACCACCAGGCCATGCTGAGACGGAGTGGCTGCAGCACGTGGGGTATGTGATAGGACTTGCTAGGCCACCATAGGAAGGAGCTTGGTGTCAGAGGCTGCGCCTGCCTCAGACCCAGGCCACACTCACTCCTTCATCCTCCAGTTGATGAATGGGCCCTAGTATGAGGACTCCCAAACCTGGCTGGACACCCAGATCTTTTGTGAGTGCTTCCAAGCTAAACGCCCTACCTGGCTTCCACCCCATACCCCTATCACACTCCCCATTTTAAAAAAGCTTCAAGGGGACCGGTACAGCAGGTTGGTGGATGGGCACTTGAGCAACTCTGACTAGGTCATGGCCAACCGAACAAGGAGCCAGCTGGCGGCCACTCTGTCCACAGAAAATCATAGCAGCAGCATGGCTTCTCTGGACCTGGGGACACTGAATACAGGACATGCGTAAGGAACAGGGTTTTTATCTAAAATATGGGTGGCACTATTTCCCCAAGTACCTTCTCCAGAGCCAGAGTCCCTGGCATGAAGAGGTGTTATTTCTCCCAGAAAAGTGCCAACACTGTCTGGACAACTAGGAAAATTCTCAGAGTCCCTCATGCTGGCATGCCTTGTGGATTCTCAGAGTGGGAGCCAGTGGAGAAGGCTGCTCAGTGACTTGCATCCCTTCCAGATGGTTCCCTCCCAAGATGCTAAGGGTGTGGTGGAATCTCCTTCAGGGAACAAGACTTTTTTCTTTTTGAGTTGGAGTCTCACTCTGTCACCCAGACTGGAGTGCAGTGGCTGCTCCCGGCCACCGCAGCCTCGACCTGCTGGGCTCCAGCAATCCTTCCGCTTCAGCCTTCCAAGTAGCTGGAACTACAGGTGCGCGCTCCCACGTCCTGCTAATTTTTTATTTATTGTAGAGATGAGGTCTCGCCAAGCTGCCCAGGCAGGTCTCGAACCGCGGGCTCAGGCAATCCACTCACCTCAGTCTCCCAAGGCGCGGGACTACAGGCTGAGCCACTGAGCCCGGCTGAACAAGACTTTTTAAAAACAAAGATGCTCTGGGAGAAGGTTGGGAGGGGCTAGTCCAACCCTTTCCATGAATATGAAAATATGGCCTAAAGGAGAAAGGCAGTTCCCCTAGAGCTCACATCCTGGTCTCAGTTTATAGCCAGAAAGGTGGCAGTGGAACACCAAGTCACACTTCACTTTTCTCTGTGCTCTGAAGGGGACGAGGGTGGGGAAGAGGAAGGCAGGGGGGCCTCTGTAATGGGAATGTGTGAGAGCTCAGGCGCCCAGATGGACTGAGCAGCTAGCCTCCCCACCCCACGTGCCCTCCTGGCCCCGGCGTGCAGCCCAGGAGTGCAGGAGACATACCGTTGATGATCCGGGCCACCCGCCACAGCCGGAGCAGAATCAACAGGCCGAGAGCCTCAAACTCGTGCTCCCGGAACAGGAGGACAATGTCGAGGACGAACGAGACCACCACCACAACTGCATCCAGGATTTCAAACTTGTGGTGAAAGAACTCCAGGCGGAAGACAAATATCTTAAAGAAGATCTCCATCATGAAGAAGACCAAGATGGCAATGCTCAAGTAGTGGAACACCTGAGGGAGACAAAGGGTCACTGTCAGAGGAGATCTGGGCTCAAGGCTGGCTGGACGCACCTGCCCGGGGTACCAGAGAGAGAATTCGGCTGGTAGACAGACACTCAACCACCAGCACCAGGTGCCATGCTTGGTGCTGGAAACACAGCTATGATCACCCCAGACGAGTCCCTGCCCTCCAAAGGACAATTGGGCGATGTCGGAGTTAAAGTAACCACCGTACCCTTGGCCACAAATTCTATGGCTAAGACCTGATCCCACAGCTAAGCTCAGGCACACAAAGATGCGCATAAGATCGTCACTGCAGCATTGTTTGCAGGATAGCATAAGTATCCCTCAGAACATTCCAGATGAGCAATGGGGCCTCCATCAGGGGTGATCACTACACAGCTGTTAGGCTCAGCTGGGCACAGTGTCATGCGCCCGAAGTCCTAGCACTTTGGGAGGCTAAGGCGGGAGGACTGCTTGAGGCCAGAAGTTTGAGGCCAGCCTGGGCAACATAATGTGACCCCGACTCGTTCATTCATTCATTAGTAGATAAATAGCCCAAGGCAGCTCCATATGCACCAATTAGGAGGGGACATCAGGGTAGGGGGCAAGTGAATAGGTTCCCAGGACTTGATTTATAAACACTGGCCCTCACACTAAGGCAGCCAGTTCCAGCTTTGGGGCAGGGAAGGTACAAAGCAAGCCAGGACATCTTGTACAGAGAGCAAGGAAACTTACAAAGACTTATGGGGTCATGTCTAAAGGACACGGTGGTTGGCCTGAAGAGGCTCGCAGTAACCAGATTGGGGATAATTTGAAGATCAAAAGGCATGACTTAGCCAGGTGTTTTGGCGCGTGCCTGCATTTCCAGCTACTTGAAAGGCTGAGGTGGAAGAATTGCCTGAGCCCAGCAGGTTGAGGCTGCAGTGGCTGTGAGCACGCATGCCACTGTGCTCCAGCCTGGGCGACACAGTGAAACTCTAACTCAAAAAAAAAGCACGACTAAGATTGTAACACATGCAACAAAAAAATCCGTATAAGCCGGGCTTGGTGGCTCAGCCTGTAATCCCGCGCCTTTGGGAGGCTGAGGTGAGTGGATTGCCTGAGCCCGTGGGTTCGAGACTCGCATGGGCAGCGAGACCTCATCTCTACAATAAGTCAAAAAATCAGCCAGGCTTGGTAGCGCATGCCTGTAATTCCGGCTACTTGGAAGGCTGAGGAGGAAGGATTGCCAGAGTCCAGCAGGTTGAGGCTGCGGTGACCGGGAGCGGCCACTGCACTCCAGTCTGGGTGACAGAGTGAGATTCCAACTCAAAAAAAAAAAATCCGTATATCCATAGTGAGGCACACACAAATGCACATGTGGAAAAAAGGGAAGCTTTCTTCATAGAAGAGACCTGACTACTAATGTGGAAGGAAAGACAGATTAGGAAGTCCCCATTCCATATCCCCAGGGTGTCCACTGACCTGTGCAGGCATCACCCATGGGTGCTACTGGGGAAGAAGAAACTCGCCTGGTGCCAAGGCACACCGGCTGACTGTTTATCCCTGCACGAGGAAGAGCGCCCACATGGTGGGTGCCATCAGCGACTCCTGCCTAATCAAGGGTAAGTGGCACTGAGTGGCCCGGCCAGACACGCTTCCTGGTGGTGCCACATGCAACACTGCCCATTGTGAGGACGTCACTGGCAGAACTCTGCACCCCACCTGTGGTGCCCAGGAAATATGGAAACGAGGTAGAGGGCCCTGAGGGGATAGAGGGATCCAGAACACGGGACTCCTACGTGACTGGATGGGCTCTTCAAGGGCAGTGTCATGCGGGAGAAAGAAAAGCGTGGAAGACTCTTCCAGACTGGAAAAGCCCAAGGAGACAGAACCAGCTGGAACACGGGAGGTTAGCTCCTCGCAGGTAAAGAAGCCCACGAGACAGTCTTAGGCGAGTGAGGAAACATGAGTGGGGGTCATGCGGTGGACCTGTGATCTTTCCTGGGGCTGAGCACCCCAGGAAGACCTGTGATCTTTCATGGCGCTGCAGGAGGAAGCCTCACTCCTAGACACGCTGAAGTGTTCACGGGTGCGGCGGCATGGGGCAAACCAGGCAGAAATGTGTATGTCTGCAGGTAGACTGTGACCAAGCAATAGAGCAAAATGTATATTTGCCATTTTTCATAATAAAAGTTTGAGAAAAAGACAAGTATGTTAACAGGTCCTACTAAGACCAGAGGGCAAGGGAAGACACTCCTGCTTCCGTGCACAGAAGGCTCCCAGGGCTGCCCCAGGGAAGGCACAGGGGCAAGGAGGCACCATCCTGTCTCCTGCCCGTTCTGCCACCTGAACCGGCATACGTCTGCGTATTGATTCCATTTTCTTCCCGAAATAAGGCAAGAGGTGATACTTCTCACCCTTCAGCCTCCTCCCCTTGCACTGAGACAGGGTATGGCCGCTGCCAGTGGGTGATGTCTGGGTGATGCCCTGGCATGGGCACCACACAGACCATCACAGAAGACAGGAGGAGAGATGACCGTTCTGTCCCTGGGGACAGGAAAATCCATCTGTTCTGGGTGACAAGCCCTCGGCATCAGCGACATGACCCAGCTCACCCGTCCAGCACCACTCATGATTCAAGCCACCAAGGGCAATGAGGCTTCCCGCTTGTTGGTGGGAACGCTTGTCTAGAATCTGGAAAGACGCTGTCTCTGCCCTTTGACTAAAACACTCGAGCAAGCCACTCTTCTGCTGGGCTGCTACTCCAAGTGGGGCTCCACCCATGCCCCCGTGCAGACGTCAGTAAGGAACCGGGTTAGAAGACCCTACCCTGGCAGCGTAATTGTTCTTGTCGGGCTGGATGATCTTCAGGTCCAGGATAAGTTCGGCGAGCACCAGGAGGGCGTCCAGGACCACCAGGCAGATGATGATGACCTGTGGACCGAGGGGAGGAGCCAGAGACCATGAGATCCAAGCAGGGGCCCTCCCTCCTGCTGTCTGAAGAGCTGGTGTGGAAGCGTCTGGGCGAAACCACCAGGGAAAGCAGTCAAGGATGGAGGCCACTGAGGACAGAGTGCCAGAGCGCCCTGCTGGGGCCCCGTGGTAGGCAGTCTTGGGGGCCAACTCCCCTCTGGCAGAAGCTGCCTCCTTCCAGGCCTGCTGCACCTTTCCTGCTCTCCAGGAGCATACCCATCTGGCTCATTCACTGACCCTCAGTCACTCCTAGTCTTCTCCTTACTCATTTAATTCTTTAAAAAGTACTTTTGGCCAGGCTCGGTGGCTCAACCTGTAATCCCAGCACTTTGGGAGACCGAGGACAGTGGATTGCCTAAGCCCGCGGTTTCAAGACCAGGCCGGGCAGGTTGGCAAGACCTCGTCTCTACAATAAATAAAAAATTAACTGGGCATGGTAGCGTGTGCCTGTAGTTCTGGCTACTTGGAAGGCTGAGGCGGAAGGATCACCGGAGCCCAGCAGGTTGACACTGGGGTGGCAGTGAGTGTGCCACTGCACTCTAGCCTGGGTAGCAGAGTGAGACTCCAAAAAAAAAAAGTTCTACTGCTTCTATTTCTGGGGGTTTTGATGTTGGGGTACCCACATAACAGATACTCAATGCAGAATTTAACATGTCCCAGCCTCAGAGGGCTGAGGCCTAGAAGCGACCTCTGGGAACTGCCTGCTTCCAGCCACTGGGCTGCAGGGATGGCCACCGTGCTTGCAAACCAGCTTCTGCCTGAGACGCGAGATGCCCGCCCAGCTCCTGGGTGCACATTGGACATGAGGGAAGGAGTCCTGGGCTTCTGGAGAACTGGGGAGAGTTCTACTGTGAGAGAGAGGCTCGTGGGCTTTGGGACCTGCCGGGGAGGGGATTCCAGGGGGTCTCACCAATGGCAATGATGGTGGTCACGATGACAGGTGGTGGTGACTGGTGAGGGCACTAGTGGTGGGAGAAGGGGCAGTGTTCGGAAGACCACGGTGGTGGTGGAATGCAACCCCAGGAGGGGCTCGAAGGCCCTAACAGGACTTTCCTTCCTTGGAAATGCTGGCCATCACCTGCTTCCTCAGGGCCCTGCCTCACACTTTGGGTTGATAGCTTTTGACCTCTGAAAACGAATCTGCCATTTTCTTGACAGTTTCGGGTAGAAATTAAACCCCTTCAAGCCCACGCAAGAACAGACTATTAATCCTTTGAGCATTTCAACCTGTGACATAGTTTCCTGTGAAAATTACAAGGCAAACTGCTTTGTAATGAAGTTTTCACACATATTCAAGTTTAGCAGCTTAATAAAGCGTCATGCCTCCGATGGGTTTTGTTTTCTTCCTTGGTTTTGCCTTAAGGCTCATGTGGCCTAGTATTCCTCCAGGTTTCAGCCCTGCTGCCTCTGGGTGAACCTGGAAATGTCACGGTGAGAGGAGGCTGCACAATGGATGGTCCCATTTACAGAAAACATCTAGAAATGGCAAATCCACAGAGACAAAATGCAGGCTAATGGCTTTCTAGGCTGGGAAGATGGCATGGCCAGTGGGTGCAGGGTTTCCATCTGGGGTAAATGAGAATGTTCTGGAACTAGGCAGTGGTGAGTCACACAAAACGCCATGAAGGTTACTAAACACCATAGCATCGCTCACTTTGAAATGATGAATGTCATGTGATGTGAATCTCAAAAGAAGAACCATGAAGCAGAAGGACAGAGTGACCCAAGCCACCCTCCGTGAGCAAGTCCCAGGGCCTTGAGCTTGCTAGCTCACAGGAGGGATGTTTCTGAGGGGAACCATGTCACCAAGAAAAATGCTGAGAAGCTGGCTAGTTCCAAATCCTCACCCTGCAAATCCTCAGAGAAGCTGGCTAGTTCCAAATCCTCACCCTGCAAAGACGGCTGAGTCTGCGGGCTGTGGATGGCCCATCCTAGGCTTGGCTTCAGCTCCCCCCCCCGGCCTGGACCAGGGGTGCATCTCTCATTGGGGTCACCCATGTCTTCTACCCCTGAGCGACAATGAGAGTACCAGGAGGTCGCGTGGAGCATGCCTAGCACGGGGCTGGCTTACGGTGCGCAGGAATAAAAGTGAAACTCCTTCACCCTTAGGATCGTCTTCCCTCGGCCAGACTCTATCTTGTTCACCTGTGGTGTCCGTGGAGTTCGAGTCACCCCCGTTCTCTCACTTGCTTGTGCTATCCCGTGTAAGAAATGACAACAGCTCTCACGTCACTGTGGCCACCTCAAACCTCCCTCAACAGGGACGCCAGGCATTCCTACCTATGCTGGTTCTGCCTGTGGAGATCAAAACCCATGCACCCTCGCCCCCACCCCACTCTGGCCTCCCTGCTTCCACCTGAGCCCCTCTACAGATCCCATCATGTCACCCCACCCACACACCCAGGACCTCAGAGGGCGGCCATGCCCACAGATGACCCACCTCGTCTACCCTGCTGCCAAGCAGTCACTCCATTTGCCACACCTGAGCCTCCTGCATCCTGTGGGCTCCTTCCCATCAGGCCCTGGGCAAACAAGGCCCTGCCTGCAAGGCGCCTCCCTTCCTCCACAGCAGCTCAGCCTGCAGGTGTTGGGTGGAATGTCCTCTCCTCCAACAGCAGTCCCGATCAGGCTCTCCACCCCCAGGATCTCTCAGTGCCCCCACCTCCCTGCAGAGAGAGGCTTCTCTCCGTTTGTAACCAGCATTTGCCTCGGTGATTATTCCTGCAATTCCTGCCTCTCCGCAGATGGTCAAGCCCTCGGGGAGGGATGTGTCTGCCACATTTACTGCTGTGCACAGTAGGTGCTCAATAAGCAACTGTTGAGAGGGCGAATAAACACGTCCACTTATCTGATGACAGTCACTCGTCTTTTTCCCCAGTAGGAGTATCTCTGGGGGTCCCAGCTCAGGGTGCCCGCCCTGAGCCCTGAGCAGGCCACGTGGCTGGTGGGCCCACGCCTGGGGGAGGGACATCCTGAGGGGGCGGCCCAGGGCTCCCCTCGCAGCTGGAAGGAAGCCGGCCCCTTCCTTCTGCTCCTGAAATTGAGGGTTTGGGACATCAACCCAACAACTTAATACCACGTTTCCCTTCCCGTCACAGCCTCAGAGGACGCACAGAGCCTGGGAGTGCTGGGCTGCCGCTTGTTCATTTTACAGCCACATGAGAGCAGGAAAAAGACCAAAATAACGTTTCTCTTTTTTACCCTGGAGCAAAGTGATGGGCGAGGCAAGGGCTGCTTCTCTCCACTTCCTGAGGGGCAAGGCTCTCAGGAGGGCTTGGTTTATTTTGGTCTCGGAAGACGCCGACAGCAGCGTCCCCCAGAGGCCTTTGGTCACTTCCCTAATGTCACTGGGGACTCGGAATGTGCTTCCAGTCACCAGAATGGCCACTGCAGGGCTGGGCGTGGGGCTCAGAGAGGGCTGGTCAGAACCCATCTGCATCTGACCTTCAACTTCATAAGTGTCCTTCAGAATGTCAGGACAGACACTGAGCCCCATAAGAGGTTCTGTTCTCTTTGCTCTCTGGGAGGTCCTCGCCTCCCTCCGCTGTTCTCCCCAGAACCGCCCCTGGAGGCCAGCGTGGGGTCAAGCTGGGCAGATATTTCTGGCGTCATCCACCAAAGAAGAGCCCAAGGTGCCCACCGTGAGGAGGCAGGGGACCCTCATGGCCAGTGTTAGCTGAGTGACTGAACGGGTGTCTTTTCTGTCTCCACTGTTACCCTTGGATCTACTTTTGTGTGTGTGGCAACATCTGCATAACGTAAAAACTGCCATTTTAATCCATTTAAAGTCAGTGTGACGTTCAGTGGCATTAAGTACATTCCCAAGGCCACGCAGCCATCGTCACTATCTAGTTCCAGAACACTCTCACCAGCCCAAATGGAAACCCTCTAGCCTGTGGCAACCGCCAGTCTGCCTTCCGTCTCTCTGAACGTGCCTGGTGGGGACATTTCAGAAAAATGTCGCGTGTCCTCCCACGTCTGGCTTCTCCCACTCAGCATCCTGTTTTCAAGGTCCATCCATGTCAGGCCCATGTCACGGCTGAGTTGGAGTCCACCATATGGACACCCCTCGTTTTGTTTAACATCAGCCATGGATGGCTCTTTAATTCACTTTTGGACTCTGAATAGTTCCCTGCAACCACTCGGGGCCTGCCCAATGCAAGCCCGGTGTGGCCCGGGGTCCCCGACACGTGGCAGGCGCTCGTGAGACCTGTGGAAGGAACGAGGCGGTGGCCGAGATGGGCCCCCTGGCTGGCCCCCCGTGGCCACTGCAACCTCCTCCCCACCTACCTGAAACCTGTGGGAGCTGAAGAGCTTCCTCAATGTGGCCCTGAAGTCGCGGGGAGGCCGGGGCGAGGAGACAGGGGCAGCCTCGGGGTCTGCGGCTGTCCCCTCCTCGCCAGAGGCCTGCGTGGGTGGCGGCTCCTCCTCCTCGTCCTCCTCATTCTCCCATTTCTTGTAGTTGATGTTCCAGGCCTGGTAGTCATCCCCGACGACGGTGAAGTGTCTCAGGAACTTGCTCATCCTCTCGGCTGGAGCCACCTTGGCCCTGCGGGTGACCGCCTAGGGGCGGGGACAGAGAGTGAGCGCATCAGGCAGGGCGGCCCTGCGGACTCCTCGGACCCCAGCACTGCTGGGATGGGGAGAAGGGCCCAGGCTGGGCCGGGTCCCTGCAGGTGAAGACGGTCCAGATGCTCAGAGCACCGTGCAGCAGAGACCATGAGGTCACGGTGGGTGGTTTCTTGTGTCTTATTTTTGGAATCCAGGGTCGCAAGTGTCTATGAGGCAACCGGAAACTCCAGACCCCGCCAGGACAGTCTGTGGTCTGGCACCCACCGTGGGCCCAAGCGTGAATCCCGGAAGGGTGCCACGTGGTTCAGAGACATTGCAACCCAAAGACTTGGGGGGGGAGGGCCCGAAGTAAAAGTTCCCAGAGTCTCACAGGAAAGTCACGAGAGCCCCACCCATCACGCCACAGATCAGTCTTTGGCATGTGAATGGCAAATGGGCTTGCTTCTAAGTTCAGCCAGTGCTGTTTAATGCAGACAGTTGTTTAAAGAGAGGTGTCAGGCCGGGTGCAGTGGTTCACACCTACAATCCCGGCACGCTGGGAGGCCGAGGCGAGAGGATTGCCTGAGCCCACAGGTTTGAGACCAAACTGGACAACTTAGCAAGACCTCATTTCTACAGTAAATCAAAAAATTAGCCAGGTGTGGTGGTGCACGCCTGTAGTAGCAGCTACCTGGAAGGCTGAGGTGGAAGGATCGCCTGAGCCCAGCAGGTTGAGGCTGCAGTGGCCATGAGTGTGCCACTGCATTCCAGTCAGGGCAACAGAGTGAGACTCCAACGCGAAATAAATAAATAAAGAGAGGCGTCAAGGCAAAAGCTCTGCCCAACGTACCCTTCGAGATGTCACATCTTTAATGAAGTTAAATAATTATAACTCGCAAGTATGAGTACAAGAACAGGCAGGATGATCTGTGGAGCAGGAAGAGCAGCCAACAGAGCCGTGTCCCCGTGAGAGCCTGAGGGGGAGTGGGTGGCAGCCCAGGTCAGGAGAGAAAGGCTGAGTGGTCAGGACATCTGGCTTTTGGAATAGAACAAAGAAAACCCAAACCCTGTCCCCTCCTATACATTTCAGATGCATCAACATATAAGATCTATTTTTTTTTTTAAACTTCCAAAGTCTTAGAACAAAATACAGGCAAGTATCTTTGTGACCTCAGGATAGGGAAAGATTTTGTCAATAACACAAGAAACACAAAATAGATTTGACTGTGTCAAATGAAAAGCATTTTTATCACATACACACACACACACACACACACACACACACACAACTACAAAGTTAAAAGACATGACAGACTGGGAATACATATGTGCAGTGCATTTGATAGACAGAGACTTAATATCCAGAATATATAAAGAAACCTTTAAATCAAAAAGAAAAAAGAAGACTCTATGTAGAACCGGGCAATGGATATTAACAGGCAGGTCACATAAGAGCCCAAATGGCCAAGACACTCAACCCCACTAGCACTCAGGAAAACGTGACCAGAAGAACCAATCATACATCTCACTCCTGAGGCAGTCTACAGTATCAGTGCTGGTAGGGGGGTGGTGGTGAAGCAGACAGGTATAGACCCCACTATTTGGGGAAGAGTTTGGCATGGTCTTGTCAAGGTGAAGTTGTGTGTATCTTTCTGAATGATCTCATGGCTCCTCCCTAGGTAGGGACTCACCCACAGGTGCTCAAAGTGGTGACATGTTCAGGCATGTTCACTGCCAGTATCCACCTCCATGGTAGGGGGTAGAGGACTGAATCTTCTCCATTATGTGACAGATACTAGCAGCAGTTGAAAGGAACCATGTCTCTATCCATCACTGTTGATGCCTGTATGCCCCTGACTCCGCAACACTGAACACAGGTGACCAATCGCTCCTGTCTTCTGACACTTCCCTCATTGGCTTCTGGGACGCCACACTCTCCTGGTTTTCCTCCTACCTCAATGGCTGCTTCCTGCCATTCTCTTTTGCTAGGAATGCTTCCTTAGAGGAAGACCTTACATGTAAGCATTAAGTACAACTGTGGAACGGTACACCAGAGCC
This sequence comes from Carlito syrichta, assembly GCF_000164805.1. NCBI lineage: Eukaryota > Metazoa > Chordata > Mammalia > Primates > Tarsiidae > Carlito > Carlito syrichta. The sequence goes on along the minus strand of NW_007070919.1, from coordinate 4,464 downwards.
TAGAACAGTGCCTTGCACTCAGCAGACACTCAAAAACACTCAAGTATTTGCTGAGTGAGTGAATGAATATAGCAATGTGGACAGATCTTCACAAAAATGCTGACTGTAAAAGGGAGATAGGAAAACATATGAATAATACCACTTAAGTAAAAATTTTACATACAAGGAAAATACAATCATGTATAGTTTTTGGAATGTGCAAAACATAAATGTAAACATACAAAGGAATGGCATTTCTGCTTCTGGCCATGATAAGGAGTAACTGGTACCAGATGGTCCCTCCTGCCATAAGCATCTGTAAGAAAAAATATATGAACTTGACTGTGACCCCTTAGAAAAAAAAGTGAGAAGACTCCCATGACCACCTGGCTTTGTGCCTAGACAGACTTTCTGGACTGTGCAGGCAAGGATTGTAGGTAAGGGCTCTTGAGGCTTCCTCCCTCAGGAATCTGCAAAGCAAGCTACCAGAAAGAAGAGAAGCTGTGCAGAGCACGAGACCCCAAAACTGGAATTTGGCTGAGTCCTAAATTGTGTATGTGCAGAGCAAGACTCTGTGAGATAGGGAAAAATAAAACTTTCAGGAAAACAACTCTGGGGAGCTGTGAGCTGAACAACTACCAGAGATGACATAGGGCTGGGTTGGGAGATGAGAGAATTCCTAAAGAGATGCTCATTGAACATCTTAAGCATTCAGTAGAATTCCAGAAAAGCCATGCCTTAGAAATAGACCTGGTCTAGCCCTACAGTAAGGACTGCCTTAGACTCATCCCTACAAAGCTTAAAAGTCAGCCTTGAAAAGATTGTTAAGTTAAAAGTAAGTTAACTGCCTGTTGGGACAAAACTCAAGGCTCTATTAGGAAGCCAACAACATGCACTCAACATAAAACACAATGTCCAGCATACGCTAAAAATTACTAGACATGGCTGGGTGCAGTGGCTCATGGCTGTAATCTCAGTACTTTGGGAGGTTGAGGAGGGAGGATTGTTTGAGCCCAGGAATTCGGGACCAGCCTAGGCAACATAACAAGACCTTGTCCCTACAAAAAATTTTAAAATTAGCTGGGCATGGTGGTGCACACCTGTAGTCTCAGCTACTCAGAAGGCTGAGGTGGGAGGATCTCCTGAGCCCAGGAAGTTGAGGCTGTGGTGAGCCATGATCATGCCACTGCACTTCAATCTGGACAACAGAGTGAGACACTGACTCAAAAACAAAACAAAACAAATAAACTACACACACACACACGCATACACTCACACACTCACACACACACATTTTATTTTCAAGGATTTCAAGAAAAACATGAACTTAATGAGGTAACAAATAAGAATCTTAACAAAGGAATGGAAACTATAAAACATCCAAGTGAATACCCTATAGCTGAAGAACCCAAAAACAAAATGAAAACTGTATGGACTTAACAGCCGATAAGACACAGAAGAAAAGATCAGTGAATTCAAAGACAGGGCGATCAAAAACATCAGGTGAAAGCTTGGAGAGAAAAAAGGCTGAAAGAAAGAATAAACAGTGTCAGGGACAGTATCGGGTGGTCTAACATACGTACACCTGCATCCATGGCCCTGCGGGGACTGGCCTCTCTCCTTCCCCTAGCCTGCTCACAACACTCCAGCCACACCGGCCACCCCTCCACCTCTCTGATGTCCCGCAGTCCCCCACTCTGAGCCACCACAGAGGCTGTTCCTTCAGCCTGGAATGCTCTTCCTCCCAATCCTAGTGCATGGCTCATTCTCATTCATGCTTGAAACATCAGCTGGAATGTCACTTCCTCAGAGAGGCCCTCCCTGACCTCTAAGATACCAGCTTTTTAACCCCTCCTCACATTTTTTACTTTTCCTCCCAGAGCCTTTTATCATTTCTCTCTCTTCACTGGCATTTACCTTCCATGAAGGCAGGGTATGTGTCCCCGGAGTCTTGGTGACACCTGACCTGGAGTGGAAGCCCATCACACACCTGTTGGCTGTGGGCCGGGCTGCGGGCTCGTCTCGGCTGGACCGTCAAGCTCTGGGTATCTGATCCCTACAGACAACAACCGCCTGTGCTATTTCTCAGCATGGCGGGACCCTCAGGGCACTTTGCAAAAAACACAGTTATATTTTACAGAAGAGGAAATTTTCCTTTCTGAAAACTTGCGACCAGTAAAGAAGCAACTTTGAGTCATTTGCGATGAAAATACTTACGGCACTCAGCAGAGCGGAAAACAATTCTGGTTTTAAGTCAAGAGTCTGTCATGCCAGAAACAGAAAAGTTTCAGAACAGGCAAAGATATCGTTGACCATGAAAACATGGTGGGCTGTGGCAGCCCCTTAGCTCGTCCCGGACTCTTGGTGCTCATGGAAGGATGGACTCAGTGACACACACAGGGCACCGCTGGGTGCCTGCCCTGGTGCAGTCCCCCAGATCCTCCAGTGCCGGCTGTTATTATTCCTTAACAATATATCTCTCTCCTCCAAGTTCATCACCATCCGTGGATAGTCACATCTCTGCCCAACTACCCACTTCCTGCCTCTGACACTTCAGTTTCATGAACCGACAGAGCCTCTTTGTGGCTTAGGCTGCGGTGAGCTACGTTTCTGTCACCTACAACCCCAAGTCTATGTCAGGAGAGTGGCTGACACAGGATACCCCCACAGCTGCAGCTCCCCTGCACAAAGCCTTGCCGTCCCCACTACACCCTGACACTTCTCTCTCTGAGTCACCGTTCCGTATCAAAGCCGTGACTTAGGGTCCAACCTGCGTGATCGCATCATGCCCTTTGACACTGTTGACTCCTTTCAGCTTGATGACTTCGCCTCCCGACTTTTCCCCCGTCCCTGGCTGCCCTCCTGTCTCCTGTGCCACGTCCCTGCTCTGGGGCCGGAAGTCCTTGAGACCCCGACCCTAACCTTGTCCTCGGGCCGGGCGACTTTGGTGGTCTTCACATACCTGCCCTCTCAACGCCGCTCAGGTTCAAATCACTTCCAGCCTGACGTCTGAGGTCCCGCCTGGCCATGGGTTCGCTGCCGTGCCAACTCAATTCATTTCTTTCTTTCTTTTTTTTTTGAGTTGGAGTCTCACTGTGTCACCCAGACTGGAGTGCAGCGACCGCTCCCGGCCACCGCAGCCTCGACCTGCTGGGCTCCGGCGATCCTTCCGCCTCAGCCTTCCGAGGAGCCGGAATTACAGGCACGCGCTACCATGCCCGGCTGATTTTTGATTTATTGTAGAGATGAGGTCTCGCTGCCCAGGCGGGTCAATTCATTTCTTATCTCTTCCCCCAAATCCCTCCTCCTTCCGTGTCCACCTGGGGCATGGCGTCACATCCACGGGGGCCAAGAAGAAGAGGTCGTCCTCACACCTCCCTCTCCCTCAAGGCTCACCAATTTTACATCCTGAAACAGGCTCTGGCTCCCTCTTCTTCCTTTCCCGGGCCTGGACCCACCTCAGCCTTTCTCTCCATGGCGGCCACTAGGGTCCTCTTTGTCCCACGCCAGTCTGGCTGTGTCCCGCTGTCCACCGACCCCCATGCCTCCCACTGCCTTCTGGATAAAGCCAAAGCCCTCCTGGCTTCCCCAGGCTCCGCCTCCCCCCCAGTCTCACTCCTTCCAGCCCCACTGCCTCCGCCACCCGCAGCCATACAGAGCTCCCTGGCACTCAGAACGCTGCATAGCCTTTCCCCACCACCTGCAGGACCCTCCCCTGTCTCACCCCATCTACTTTCCAGGTCTTTTTTTTTTTTGAGTCAGAGTCTCACTCTGTCGCCTGGGCTGGAGTGCCGTGGCATGCTCACGTCCACCGCAGCCTCGACCTGCTGGGCTCTGGCGATCCATCTGCCCCAGCCTTCCAAGAAGCTGGAACGACAGGTGCGCGTTACCACGCCCGGCTAATTTTTTTGATTTGTTGTAGAGAAGGAGTCTCGCCAAGTTGCCTGGGCTGGTCTTGAACCCGTGGGCTCAGGCAGTCCGCTTGCCTGGGCCTCCCAAAGTGCTGGAATGACAGGCTGAGCCACCGAGCTCGGCCTACCTTCCAGGTCTTATGCCTAGATTTTACCTTCCCTGGGAGGCCTTCCTTAATCGCCCCCATCAGCTAGGTGGGGTCCTTCCTCAGCCCGACTCACCATTCCCACTGAGAGCTGGCTGGGGACTCCAGGAGGACAGAGATTCCTCCTCCTTCAGACACAGGGAGGGGCTTGAGAAATAACTAGTAAGTGAACTGACAACCACATCTCAGGCACAACCCCTTCAAGGTGGACACATCACCAACTTCCCTTTTACAGGTATTCTACCTGAAAAACTACTATCTAGTAGAGAAGGGGAAAGTGAGAATAGACCTAGAAGTGACAGAGAAAAAAATAATCTTGTAGTAGTCTATTTATACAGCTCCAAAGCCACCAGCAGGAGGTGTGGGGGATGTCCCTATTTCACGGTCGTCCAACAATCTCAGAAAAAGGTACTTTTTTTTTGAGTTGG
>NW_007070918.1:0-1060 GCF_000164805.1 Carlito syrichta | reverse complement strand
TTGTCAGCTGAGAAGTTGGCCGACTAGTCAGCCAATTGGTTAACTAACATATATTATTTGCCAGTTAGATGGCTGACTGGTTAGCTTACTTAACTTGTCAGCCATTGAGTGAGCACACAGGTGAGCTGACATAACTTGTCGGCTAGCGAGTGAGCCGACTGATCAGTTGACTTAACTATTTCATCCGTGAATAATCCGACTGTTCAGCTGACTTAACTAATAAGCCAGCGAGTGAGTTGACTTGTCAGTTCAATTTAGTCGGATAGCGAGTGAGCCAAATGGTCAGAACAGTTAACTAGTCAGCGAGCTGACCAGTGAGCTGACCTAACTAGTTGGCTAGCGAGCAAACTGACTAGTAAGCTGAACTGTTGGCCTGCGAGTGTGCTGACAATTTAGTTGACCTGTTGGCTGGCGAGCAAGCCGACTAGTTTGCTGACCAGTTTGCAAGCAAGTGAGCTGACTAGTTAGCTGACCTGATGGAAATCGAGTGAGCACACTAGTTATCTGATCAGTTGGCTGAGTTGATAGCTGACTAGTTAGCTCAATAACTAGCTGATTTGCTAGCTGATCTAACTAGCTAGCTGACTAGGTATCTGGCTACCTAGCTGACATAACCAGATAGCCAACAAGCTATCTTACTCTCTAGCTTGCTGACTTCACTTTCTAGCTGAATAGTTAGGTGAGTTTCTAGCTGACTTATCTAGTTAACTGGCTAGCTAGCTGACATACCTAGATGACCAGCTACTTTGCTGGATAGGTTACTAGGCAGCTGACTTAACGAGTTAGTTAACTGGCTGTCTACACGGGTAGCCAGACTGCTTAAAAAGCCATCTGGGTGGCTGGACAGTCGGATTGCCATCTGGATTAACTAGCCAGCCAGCCTGCTGGTCTGTTGTCTAACAAACTGGCTTAACTAGTGGGCCACTTAACTGACCAGTCTGCTAACCAGCCAGCTTAACTTGCCAGGCACCTAGTTAGCTTGCCAGCTAACATGCTTACTTAACTAGCTGAATTAACTAGATAGCCATCCATCTAGACAGCTGGCTTAGCTAGCTAGCCA
>NW_007070917.1:0-526 GCF_000164805.1 Carlito syrichta | reverse complement strand
GTGTATCTAAGACCCCACTTGCGCATGTGGGAGTGGATTCCGGGACGCGCTGGCCCTTGCTTCAGGGCAGCTGCTCGGTCACATGTGGGCTGCACAGCTAGGGTTGACCGCACGTGTGCCCTGATTTGTACGGGAGAAGTTCTGTAGCTGGGATTCATGTATTGCCCTGCATTAATTGTTGGAAAGTGCTTACTTTCACTTTCAAAAATGTTTTTGCTTGGAGAACCACTCTTAAAAGTCTAAAGCAAAGGCATCATGGAATGAGCACTTACCCCATGCTGGGGTGGATTTTTTTTATTAATCCTTCACACTCAATACCTATTCCATGCTTCAGATGGGTGAATAAAATGCATAATAATCATGCTATTCTTCAGGATTCTTGTAATGAAGTCTAGCAAACTAGGGAAAAGTTTTAAAGTGTGGGCCTTAGGCAAAATTTAGGAAATGAATTTCACTCTCAATCATCGGCCCCAACATTGTTTCCAGAAACACCCTCTGTAACCCCAAAGGGGCTTGCTCTCCAAAT
>NW_007070916.1:75627-77455 GCF_000164805.1 Carlito syrichta | reverse complement strand
CCATATGACCCTGCAATCCCCCTACTGGGAATATACCCTGAAGAACACAAATCACTCTATAAAAAAGATACCTGCACACGTATGTTTATCGCAGCATTGTTCACAATAGCAAGAACCTGGAAACAACCATGCTGCCCATCAAAAGAGGACTGGATTAAAAAAATGTGGTACATATACATGATGGAATACTACGCAGCCATAAAAAAGAACAAAATCATGAATTTCGCTGCAACCTGGATGGAACTAGAGTCTATAATACTGAGTGACCTCTCACAAAAACAAAAATCCGAATATCACATGTTCTCACTCATATAATGGACCTTGAACATCCAAGGCAAAACTATGAGAAAATGACTGATGGTACTGGGAAACTATGGGGGCGAGGGGGATGGGATTAACAGTAGCAACTATCCGTCGGGGGATGGGAAAACACTTCTTATCTACAGGGTGCCTGAATGAAACGTCATTGTACACCTAACCCTTAACTGTACCCCACAAAACCATAATAAAAAATACTGATTAATGAAAAAAAAATAATGTTTTAAATTTAAAAAAAAAAAAAAGTAAATGGTGTACATAAACATTATGGAAGAATACTGTAGTACTCATCCAAAAAGAAGAATAAAATCATGTCATTTGCAGCAAAACAAATGCATCTGGAGACCATCATTATAAGTGAATGACCACAGAAACAAACAGAAAGGAATACCACATGTTCTCACTCATAAGTGGGCCCTAGTCATTGGATACATCAGCACAAAGATGACACTGAAGACTCCAAATGCAGGGAGGGAGGGAGTTGGGATAAGAAGCACATGACTGCCCATTGGGTACAATATCCACTACCAGGGGGTAGAGAGGGCAAACTATATGTCCAAGCCTCATCTGCATGCAATTTACTTATGTAGCAACTCCTCACGAGTACCCCATAACTCTAAAATAAAAATAAATCATCAAAACAGCTTGGTATTAGTATAGGAACAGGCATATAGATCAATTGAATAGAATTGAGATTCCAGAAGCAAAACCTCAATTTCTCAACCAACTCATCTTCGACAAAGCCTCCACCACCTACCACTGGGAAGAGGAGGACCTATTCAGTAAATGGTGCTGGGAAAACTGGCTGACCACATGCAGAAGATTGAAACAGGACCCCTGTCTATCCCCATACACAAAAATTAACTCCAAATGGACCAGAGATCTAAATGCAAAACCTCAAACCATAAGAACCTTAGAAAATGAAGGACATACCCTCATGGAAATCAGAACTGGCATCCAATTCCTGAACAAAACCCGAAACCCACAGGTCATAAGACAGAAGATAGACAAGTGGGACCTTATTTAACTGACAAGCTTCTGCAAAGCCAAAGAAACCATCAAGAGAGCAGGGAGACAGCCTACAGACTGGGAAAAAGTATTTGCCAACTCCAGGTCTGACAAAGGCTTAACATCTTGGATCTACAAGGAACTCAAACATGCTGAAAATAAAAAAAACAAACAACCCCATTATAAAATGGGCAAAAGATATGAACAGACACTTCACAAAGGAAGGCATCCGAGCAGCCAACAGACACATGAAGAAATGTTCAACCTCACTAATCATCAGGGAGATGCATATCAAAACCACACTGAGATACCACCTAACTGCAGTCAGAATGACAATTATCAACAACTCAAAAAATAACAGCTGCTGGTGGAGAGGGTGTGGCAAAAAGGGAACACTTCTACACTGTTGGTGGGAGTGTAAACTAGTGCAACCTCTGTGGAAAGGAGTGTGACGATTCCTAAAAGCTCTAAATATCAACCTCCCAATCCCCCTACTGGGAAT
>NW_007070916.1:48032-75292 GCF_000164805.1 Carlito syrichta | reverse complement strand
AATACTATAAGAAAATGACTGACAGTAGTGGGAAACTATGGGGGGGAGGGAGATGGGATTAACGGTAGTAAATATCTCTTTCTGGGGACGGGGAAACACCTCTTATCATCAAGGGTGCCTGAACGAAACGTATTTGTATACTTAACCCTTGACTGCACCCCACAATATCATAATAAAAATATTGATTATAAAAAGAAAGGAAGGTGACAGGAAGGAGAGATGGGAAAATTCCCATCTCTCATGCTGAAAAAGGAAGTGCAAAAGAGAATTTTTTCCATTATATGCCAATTGAGAATAAACTGGATTACACACACACACACACACACACACACACACACACACACACACACACACAATTTGCTTGAGCCAAAGAACAGCTGCCTGTAATACTTAGACCCAAGCAACCCATGGATGTGAGCTTTATTGGAACTTTAAAGGCAATAAAAAGAACATAAGTGAACTGATGTCGAGTTTTTGTCAGGAATTCTCATTGTTTCACTGAAATAACATTAATTAGTGATTGGCTGTACATTCGTAAGCTACAGGGTATGGAATATAATATCTGGTGAGACATTTTTAGGGTAATTCATAGTTACTTGTGGAAATAGAAAGCAATTTCAATAAATAAATACATAGCGGAAAAGGGAGGAAATAGGATTGCTGTCTCATTTTCCTGCCTCTCTGTGTCTGATCATCTGTAGAGGCTCAAATTCCTCAGAAAAAGTTATTTTATTTCCTTATTTTGTATTTTCTAAATTATTCAAAATAACTAATATTTATTCAGTGCTTTCAATTTACTAAATTAGGATATGCATTAACTCAATCTTAACACAACATCAACAACCAAACCCTCTGATGTAAGTATTTGCATTATCCTCCTATTATAGAGCATGCAGGAGTGAAATGCCTGATCACACAGCTGGCAAGAGTAATCTGGCTTCAGAGCCTGTGCTTTTAAGCATTCCACTGAACTGCATGAAGGATTTTAATAACTTGGAAAAAGCATGTTTTTAATTATGTTTTCTTCTCCTGTCTCTGCACCCACCCTCACCCTCCGAAAACATCAAATTCCAAATTCTTCTTCCATTCCTTTCACAGAGACCAATCTCAGATGCTAAAGAGAAAGCAATTTGATTAAGAAAAATTTGCATGAACTTGTGAATTAGAAATTGCCATTCTGAAGTAATTGCATCTTAAAAATGATCCTTGTTAACATAAGTGACTCTCTAATTAGTGGAATTTCTGTTGCTGTGACAAAGCGAGTATGTAAGCTACTGACAGTGTGTGGAGGGACAGAAAATTATCATGGGAAGGAGGATTTTCTTTTTATTCCTTAAAGTTTAAAGGCTGCCTCATGCACAAAGTCTCCCTCAGTCTCTCAAATTCAACCTTCTTTCCACACTAATTTGGTTCAGCGCACCAATAAGCCCTACCCTGAGTCCTGTGTTAAAGCCTATTCTATCATTCTGGTGCTGCAAAGGCCACCAAGAACCAGGCTAATAAACCAAGGTCATGGTTTATGCCAAGGTGTGTCTAGTTGGAATGTTTGTTTTAACCTGGCAAGAGAGCTGCAATATTAGTAAATTCATAAATTGAAGCAATATATATACTTATATTATGGTATTCATTTTGACTGTTTATAACTTTCACAAGGAAAAACTCACCAGAATAAGAATCTAGTCTAACTTCTAGGAGTTCTCATATTTGGGGAGGTGAGTTTAATGGCTCTGATTTTCACTTGCCCTACATTTGTGGCATATTGATGAGATTTTTAAATCAAAGATTCTGTCTCATGTTTGCTATCTCAAAAAAATACTGGGGATTCATATTAAATTTTCTTTCCCCTGTCTTTCTAGGGCCTGAATGTTCATTGAGTATTTACCATGATCATGTCATGAGTGAAGTTCAGTGGATCAGGTATAGAGGTGTCAACTATCCTGCAAGCTTCATTTGCTGCCTAGGGAAGTGTCTGGGTTAAGTAAGTGCTATAAGCTAATTTCCAGAAGAATAATCTTTATTTGATAAAATTAAGGACTGAAAGTAAGCCAAAGAGACATTGAGAAGGATGCCTGGTAAAAATGTTATGAATATTTTTTGAATGGATGGATTGATGGATTGGTAGATGGATCAATGAATAGATTGCTTAATGTAAAGACTCTTGGAAGAACCAATAAAGGGCAAGAAAAATATCCTTTCCTTCTACCCTTCTAAATTCATGGCTAGGACCTCTATTTTAAAAAAAAGATTCAAAAGGGGAAATCATGCAAATTCATTTAAGGAAAGTTTTACATGACATAGGAATCTTCATAAGGAAATGATGACCCCCCAAAATGTAAACTTGAGTGTTTTTCATAGTAGATTTGATGAAGAGTGGGCAGACATGGAGAAATATGACAGGAAGAAAAGTATAAGGTAAGTGTGCCAAAATGGAGGAAACTTAGCAAGACCTGTTAGTTAAGATTTCTGGGAATCTGTGTTCCTTTGTATTCTGAGATAAGAATGTTACTTTCCTCCAAAAATGGAAATAGCACCTCTCACATGCGAGTCTCGTGACCTGCTTCAGAAGAAAAGGGCTGGGAAGGTCAAAGAGAAACTTCTGTGACTTAAAATATTCAATAGGCTAAGGTGTTATATTTTAGGGTAGTGTCTCTTGAACCCCATCTCAATATCATCACACATAATCAGGATAAAATGCAAAAAGAAAAAAATTTAAAAGTCACATCCCTTCTTTCTTTTACCAGTTTTGGAGAGAATAATTTTATTGTTCATATTCATGGAACTGGACAAAAATGCAAGAACTTGATTCCAAGTCAGTCTTTTACAAGGCAGCACCAAATCTTAGTGGAAAGAGAAGGATGGTTGAAAGTAGGCAAAGAGAGTGAAATTGTCTTCACAAGGCTGACAAGAATTACATACTGGGTTCTGAACAGACATATAATTATAATTAAGCATTAATCAGTCTGCACTTTGGTCCACTTCCTTGCTTCTCAGTCACATAGCATTAAATACTGACCATAGGCATCCCCATTGTTCCTGTATATTAAGTTTAAGAATTGATTTGCATCTCCATTGCTCCTATGGACAGGATCTCTGACATTAGAATCATAAGGCTTATGTTTAAGAATTGCTTAAGATGTTTTTCATATCCTGAATGCTAACAAAACAACTGATGCCAACCAGTTTGAAGATGCCTTCAGAGGAATGAAATCAGCATGAGAATATAGCTTCTTCATCTCCCTGTCCCATGACTTCACCCTGTACTCTTAGACCAATCAAGTATATCCACACTTTGGCTCACTCCAAAACCCTCCAAATCCCTATTCCCAGATTCCTCAGGGAGATGAATTTGAGGTTTCTTCCTATCTCCTCATTCAATTGTCCTGTGATAAAACCACTTTCTCTGCTTAACTCATTGTCACAGCTTATTAACTTGCCATGCACAGCAGGCAATGAATCTATTATGGTTGCAAGAGGATCTTAGTCATTCTAAGATAACACATAGTCAGAAGAGTTCAGAAAGTGCCAGAAAGAGAATCTAGAAGAAAGTATAATCCACAGTCTTGAATACTCTACCTCTAGAAAAAGGAACACCATACCAGGGAGAGCAGGTGAGGTGAAGAGGTTAGGCAGGCTGAGGTTGACCAAAAATCCTGAATATCTAATATAGGTTCTCTACTGACTTATTGTTTGAAATTCATACTATTGAAAGACTTTCTGTAACTTAAAACTTTTAAAGAGGTTCATAGTGAGAGTAGCTATGCAGAGTTACTTGCTACTCATTAAGTATTCTTTGCTTCCCTACATTTCCCATACTCTCCTAGTTGGTGGGACCACATTGCTAGCTTTCAACAAGATACTGCAAACAGAAGTAGCTTTTGTCACTGCCAGGAGGGAGCACTTAAGAGGCAGCATGTGATTCTTGGCTTTCCTTCCCTGATGAATAGACTGAGGAGTCAGCATGCTCCAAATGGTCAGTTACAACATGGTAGGGTTTCCATTAGCCTGGATCCCTGTGAAACTGTGTGGAGTAGAACTTGTCTCCCATGGTTTCCCATTCCCAATCTCTCTGACTACCCACATTAGATATGCAGAGTGAGAAAAAGATTTTTGCCTGAACTTTTGTTATGTTAAGTCATTGAGATTTTGAGATTTGGGTGGTTGTTTGTCACTATTGTCTAATCTTGACTGATACAGTGATTGCTTACGAAAACTGGCATAGATGATCTACATATACAAAATGTCCACATATAACCACCCACACATACTTTATATACATATGTCTCACAGGAGAAAAAAACAGACTGGAAATTTAGCCAAGAAGAGTCTCTTAATGAAAAGTAGTCGGTTTAAAGAGAAGACAGTTATGCAACAGCAGTTCAGAGAACATGTGCTGAAGAGCATGGGCCCAAATGTCAATTCTTTGACATACTAACTAAGTGACCTTGTGCATGTTGCTTGACATTTCCAGGCCTCAGCTTCCTCACCTGTAAAATGAGTATAATAGTATCTACTTCAGCGATAGGTTTAGGGTGACACAGAGTAAGCACTCAATAAATGCTATCTATTATTATTATTATTATTTTTTGAATTGGAGTCTCACTCGGTCACCCAGACTGGAGTGCAGTGGCCGCTCCCAGCCACCACAGCCTCGCCTGCTGGGCTCCGGCAATCCTTCTGCCTCAGCCTTCTGAGTAGCCGGAATTACAGGCGTGCGCTACCACGCCCGGCTGATTTTTTGATTTTTATTGTAGAGATGAGGTCTCACTGCCCAGGCGGGTCTCGAACCCGCGGGCTCAGGCAATCCACTCACCTCAGCCTCCCAAAGGCGTGGGATTACAGGCTAAGCCACTGAGCCCGGCAATGCTATCTATTATTAATGGTCTCAGAGATAGTATTAAAAGGTACAAAAACAGATTCCTTTGACATCCCTCTCTTTCTTAAGAAATACAGGTAAGGCTGAAAATTTTTATAATAACTGATTTTTTTATAAGTTATGCTATCATTTTTGCATCCTTTTCTCAGTTATGGCTTACATTTTTAAACTTAGAGCCAACTCTGCTTTCAAAAAAAATTAACAAAATTACATTTTTAGATTACAAATATTTTAGTAGGGCTTAGGTTTTTTTTAAAATATGAAAGGAGTATGTCTTTTTAGATGAAAATAATAAGTGATAGTTATTTGCTATACCACTTGATTATTTCTGGAAAAGATTACAGTGTGTAAAAGATTACAATAAGAATAAAGGAAGAATAAATACAGTTTCAAATATAGATTTGACTCTGAAATGCATATTCAAAACATTCATAAAAGTCAGTTATCTGACTTAACACTAAACTTATACATCATATTTATCAAAACCTTCAGCACTGATAAAGCATCCAGAAATGAAACAAAACAAAACAAACAAAAGGAAACAAAAAAGCAATGGTGGCACCAAAATAGTGTATTATCTGGGTTTTATCCCAAATATTATTTCCATTCTTACTACCTATGTGACTCTATTCCCACACTGGAATGGGAGTGAAATCAATTTGCTTCTGTCATTGCAGAAAGTTGAAAACTTGAATTAAGACTATGCTTTCTGGGAAAATTCTATATGTAAAATGACACTGATTAACCTCTAAGTACCCATTGAGGTGGATATAACCCAGAAGGAAAAAACCATTTCCTCTACTCAGAATGTCTCTCCCACTGGAAATCTCTTATACCATCACTACTTCCTCTTCTCCAAAGTCTTTCTTTTTCTCCTTACTTCTCCCTTATGCACAGAAATAACTCATCAGTCCTTCCATTGTGTCTCCTCCAGAGCTGCACAGACTTCCACTACCATCGTTCCCACTGATGCTTTGTTTGTGTTTCTCACTCTACCATGAGAGCAAGTTCATGTCTTATACATGCAAAAGTCCCCAAAACCTAACAGAGCTCTCAAATTTTAATTGAACATGACAGAAACTGTTACTCAAAGAGATGAATATAAAGGATTAGGCCATTTAAACATTTGATATATACTCACTTTGCCTATACAGTGATTTTAACATAATAGCCAGGGTCTTCTAATTTGATAAATTTTGTACAAGTTCTGTTCCTTCATTAAATCATGGGGTGCTAAAGGACAGTGATTTTGTTCCATTTATCCTTGTAAGCCCAAAACTTAACTGGAAAAAAAAAGCTTTAAAGACAATAAGTGCTATCTGCTGAAGTTAAATTATTAAGGCAGACATAAGAGCTAGATGACTCATTCAGTAGCAAGCAAAATTAGGTATTCATTGTGTCATGCAATTCTAATATTTATTATGGATACAGCCAATTTTCTTGTCATTAATTGGCCCAGTTCATCATAGCACTGATTCTGAGGCTAGGCACAAAGGATTCATTTAAGTTCAACAGATCATCAAAGTGTCATAAAAATGGCAACAGTTTTTCTGGAAAGTCAGTTTTCTGTAATTGTGTACTGCTAATCTACTGTGGTAAAACTGTAAATTTTCTTTTTAAATACCCATTAAAATCACACACAACCTTCAGAATTCAAGTGTCAGCAGCAATTTCTTATCATCAACATTTCTCCAAAATGCAGTAACTTGATACTCTCTTTAGAAACATAAAATATTAAAAATATCCACAATCTTTGTGCTGTATATGCCCCCTCTATCATATGCAATAATTTCTTTCCCCCAACACACACACTGAGATGCTTTGTGAAATACTGAGAAGTTGCCTCAAGAGCCTCAGTATAATCAAGGATGGAAGCAGAATAAAAAAGTAGCAGTCTGGTTCAGTTTTCAGAGATTCTAAAATAATATACAGTCACCATTCACTCACAGAAATGGAATGTAATAAAAGTTTTATTTTCTTTTATGTCCTTCTATCAAATGAAAAAAGACAACTCTATGATATCCTGGTCTAACCTACATAGCTGAACAAAGTTCCTAACTAGACAAGAACAGAATATCATCTGGAACTGGAGGCCATTATCCCAAGTGAAGTAATGCAGAAACATAAAACCAAATGCTGCATATACTCACTTATGAGAGGAGAATAAGTTATGGGTCTACAAAGGCATATAGAGTGGCATAATGGACACTGGAGATTCAAAAGGCAGGGAGTAGAAAGGGCTGTGGGATGAAAAAGCACCTATTAGAGACAATGTACACTAGTGGGTGTGACAGTCACATTTAAAACTCAGACTCCTTCACCACAGTATAATGCATCCAAGTAAACAAAAACCACTTGTACCTCTAAGGCTATTAAAGAAATGTCATTTTTTAATGTTGAGGGGAAAAAAAAGAACAGAATATTACTTCCACTTAGCAGTCACAGGACCTTGAATAGTTCACTTCACATCACATCACATCTGTAAAATGGAATGAATACCTTCCCTCTTTACTACACAAAGGGCTCCTTTGACGTTGATAATATATGTGAAACCTGCCTTAAAGACACTAGAAAAAATATTTAAAAAATAATATTAACGGTGCAGACAGGCAAAGATATAGTGTTTCCCCATCCATAAAAAAAGCTTATATTATACATATTATAAATGTGTAATATAAACATATAAAAAATTTTTGTCACCCAGGCTGGAGTGCAGTGGCACAATCATGGTTCACTACAGCCTCAACCTTCTGGTCTCAGGTGATCCTTCTGTCTCAGCTTTCTGAGTAACTAGAACTAAAGGCACGCCAACATACCCGGTTAAGTATTTTTATTTTTTATATAGACAAGGTCTCACTATGTTGACTAGTCTGGTCTAGAACTCCTGAGCTCAAGCAATTATCTCACCTTGGCCTCCCAAACTGCTGGGATTATAGGCACAAGGACTGCAATTGACCAAAAGCTCATAATTTTTAAGTGAACTTTTATAATTAATACTTTTGTTCAAATTGAGTTACTCTGAGCAAGAAAAATCAGACCACAATATGATACTAGAGTAGATAGGGTCTTCAATAATAGCTCAAAGGTCAGGGTGAGTCAGGGAGAGGAGGATTATTGACAACTAAATTGCAAAGCAATGAGAGAGGAGATCTCAAGCTATGATTTAAAATAGAGAAGTATGGTTTGGTCATGAACAACTATCCCATGATTTGAAAAGATTCTGGTTTTTATGAAGCTAAGAAACATATTGTTCAGTCTTAGCAATGTAATAAGGAAATATAGTGCAACAATCAAATGTCATTTCAAAATTAACTCATGTTCTTTGTATGCATTTCTTGAGAGGGGTATGTGTACACTCAAGCAAAACTTTCTTAAAATTCCTCCTTTCTATTTACTCCCCTATTGACACTTCCCTCACAGGTCACAGCAGTTCTTGCTTTAAACACTCTAGAAAACATCTCTTGTTAATCTGGGAGTCACTCTCTCTGGCAAGAAATAGCCCATAATAATGTCACTCCTCCCTCATGCCACATGGCTGAAGGTCCTAGCATCTGCAAGCACAGTCCACCTGCTGCCACCACCACCATAACCCTCATGCACTCAGACCTCTGCAAAGTATCATTTTTTCTTCCACTCTACCTCTCCTGTCTTCTTTTCTTCCACTCACTCCTCTCCTGTTCTGAAGGGTGAGAAAAGACTGTAGATACCAGGGAATTTGAAGTTCCAAATATGGGGGAGTAGGGAGGCAGAGAAGGTTGGCTTGACAGTCAATGGGAAAATGTGAGCAGGCAGTGAGGGCAGGATTGATGAAGACCTTGATGCAGACCTATGAGTCATGATGGACTCAGGGACCAGGGCCTCTGTAATTTATTTGGCCATAAACATTTTGATGGGAAAGTTATGAAAAAGTAGGCAAAATTGTGAAATTGGAAATAAAAAATACATATGTGATTATGCTTCCCATATTTCATAAGCACAGATCCTGAGAGCTTATCCAGGAGTTTCAGTAGAGGACCACAGATGTTCAAATATTTTTTTTTACTGTGAAGAAAATTTTTTATGACTGTCTTTTGTGGCGAAATAACATTTTATACAAATAATTCACTTGATTTTCTTTGGAAACAAAGACACTAAAAGTTGGAATGAGAATCTTGGGTGAAGTGGGAAAGAGGAGGAAGGATAGTCATTGACGTTTCTTATTATTCTATGAAAAAATAGATTTACAGAGAAAAAATAGACCTTCACAACTTCAGTGACTTTAAATAGTCCTTTGTAAAACAAGGGATAAATTCACCACCACCACCCTTTTCCCCCTCCCTCCCTCCCTCCCCCCTGAAACCTCCCAAGAAGGTGAAGCCATGGCGGCCGTGGGGCCCCCTCACAAGAAGAAAGAAGTTAGTCTCCAGGGAAGGTAGGGCCATGGGGGCGCCCCGCAACCCTGGAGCCTGGGGATCCCTCCGAGAAGGAAGAGCTATGCGAGAAGGCAGCCTTACCAGAAGGTGGGGCCATGGGGTGCCGAGTCTCCCACGCTGCTGCGCCAGGCCCCTCTGTGCCACTGAGGCCTGACCCCTGCGAGGAAGATCCTTAGGAGAAGCTAGCCTCCTGAGAAGGTAGGGCCATGGTGGCCCTGGCTCCCACATCGTAGGAAGCCCACCCCCAGAGTGGAGGAACCTCGCGAGAAGGTGGAGCCATGGCGGCATCTGGTGCCCTGGTACCCCGCACCACTGGAGTTGGGCTCCCCAAGCTGTGCTGTTGAAGTCCTGACCGTTCTGAAAAGAGAACATGAGGGAGGCCACTCTTGGACATTTATTGGCCATAAGAAGTGTTATCTAGGCTGATCTTGAATTACTGGACTCAAAGCAATGATCCTGCCTCAGCCTTTCGAAGTTCTGGCATTACAGCTGTGAGCCACCACACCCAACTGTGATTAACATTCAAATTGGGAGATTATGAGTACAGCAGATAATCCTCTTTCATGTAAATGGGGGGTCAAATCTAATCAGTTGAAGGCCTTAAGAGAAAAAAAAAGACTGACATCTCCAGAGGAAGAGATCATTCTGCCAGCTGATTGCCTTTGGGTTCAAGTTGCAACACTGAGTTTTCCCTGGGTCTCCAACATGCTGCCTACACTGAATATTTTGGACTTGATAGTCTCCACAGTCACATACCCTCTGATGGATACCCTCTGAAGGATGTCCTTTGATGGATGTTCTCTGATTGATTCTTTCTGAAAGATGCCCTTTGAAGACTGCCCTCTGATGGATGCACTCTGATGAACATCCTCTGTTGCATGCCTTTTGAAAGATACACTCTGATGGATGTCCTCTGATGGATATCCTGTGATGAATGTCCTCTGATATATGCCCAATGATAGATACCCTATGGAGGCTGCCCTCTGATAGATGCCCTCTGACTGATATAACCTGATGGATGCCCTCTGAAGGCTGCCATCTGATAGATGTCCTCTTATAGATGTCCTCTGATCGATGCCTTCCTATCAGTACCCTCTCATTGATGCTCTTTGATCTATTACTTCTGATCAATACCTTCTTATAGATGCCCTGTGATCTATACCCTCTGATTGATGCCCTCTGATGGATGCACTCATTGCCCTCTGATCTCTCCCTTCTGATAAACAGTCTCCAATGGATGACTTCTGATTAATATCATCTGAGGGATGCCCTCTGATCAATATTCTCTGATCAATGCCCTCTGATGAATGCCAACTGAAAATTCCCTCTGATGAATGCTCTCTGTTCAATACCTTCTGATAGATGTTCTCTGATGGAAGTCTACTGATGAATACTCTCTGATGGATGCTTACTGAAGGATGCTTTCTGATAAATGGCCTCTGGTGGATGCCCTCTGATGAATGCCCTCTGATGGATATCCTCTGGTGGATATTCTCTGATAGATGCCCTCTGAAAGATACCCTCTGGAGGCTGCCCTCTTATGAATGCCCTCTGATAGATGTTCTCTGATGGATGCCCCTGGATGGATACTCTCTGATGTATGCCCTTTAACAGATATCCTTTGAGGAGTGTCCTCTGAGGATAGCTTCTGATAGATGTGTTCTGAAAGATGCCTTCTGAAGGTTGACCTCTAAGAGCTGCTCTTGATAGATGGGCTACGATGGATGACACCCTCTGATGGATACTCTCTGATGAATGTCCTCTGACAGATATCCTCTGATGGATGTTCTATGAAGATAGCATTTTTTTTTGTCAGAATCTCTCTGTCACTCAGGCTGGAGTGCAGAGTGCAGTGGCATGCTCACAGCCAACATTGCCTTGATCTGTTGGGCTCAGGTGATCCTTCCACCTCAGTCTTCCAAGTAGTTGGAACCACAGTCACGTGCCACCACTCCTGGCAATTTTTTTGATTTATTGTAGAGACAAATTCCACCAAATTGCCCAGGTTGATCTTGAACCCC
Organism: Carlito syrichta; assembly: GCF_000164805.1. Lineage (NCBI taxonomy): Eukaryota > Metazoa > Chordata > Mammalia > Primates > Tarsiidae > Carlito > Carlito syrichta. The sequence goes on along the minus strand of NW_007070916.1, from coordinate 63,986 downwards.
TGGACTCAGGCACTCCTCTTGCCTTTACCTCCCAAAGTGTTGGGATTACACCTATGAGCCACTGCACCCAGCTTGAGGATAACTTCTCATAGATTCTCTTTTATGGATGCTTTCTGATGGATGTCCTCTGATGAATTTAATCTAATGGATGCCTTCTTATGGATGCCCTCTAATGGATATTCTGATGGATGTCCTCTGATGGATGTACTCTTATAGAAGTTGTCCTCTGAATTCTGCCTCTGATAGATATCCTCTGATGGATATCATCTGATGGATGCCCTCTTATGGATGCCCTCTAATGGATATCTTCTGATGGATGTTCTCTGATGGATGCACTCTGATACATGTTGTCTTCTGAAGTCTGCCCTCTGATAGATGCCATTTGATTGATATATTCTGATGGATAACTCTGATAATGGCCTTTGACAGATATCCATTGATGGGTGTCCTCTGAGGATAGTTTCTGATAGATGTGCTCTGATGGATGCCTTCTGGATGCTGCCCTCTGAGAGATGCCCTTGATAGATGTCTTATGATGGTTGTTACTCTCTGATGGATACTCTCTGATGAGTGTCCTTTGGCAGATATCCTCTGATGGCTGTTCTCTGAGGAGTACTTTTTTTTTTTTTAGTCAAAGTCACACTCTGTCACCCAGGCTGATGTGCAGAGGTCAGTGGCATGCTCACAGCCACTGCAACCGTCACCTGCTGGGCTTAGTTGATCCTTCCATCTCAACCTTCCAAGTAGCTGGAACCACAGGTTCATGCCACCATGCCCAAAAAAGTTTTTGACTTATTGTAGAGATAAAGTCTCACCAAGTTGCCCATGCTGGTCTTGAACCCCTGAACTCAGGCAATCCTCTTGTCTCTTCTTCCCAAGGTACTGGGATTATAGGTGTGAGCCACTGTGTCAAGCTTGAGGATAGCTTCTAATAGATGCCTTTTAATGGATGCCTTCTGATAGCTTCCCTCTGATGGATGTTTTCTGATGGATGCCCTCTGATGGATGTACTCTGATAGATGTTGTCCTCTGAAGTCCACCTTCTGAAAGATGCTTTTTGATCAATATACGCTGATGTATACTCTCTGGTAATTGCCTCTGATAGATATCCTTTGATGGGTATCCTTTGAGGGTCACTTATAAATGTCCTCTGATGGATGCTCTTTGATTGATTCCCTCTGATAGATGTCCTCTGATGAACAGTCTCTGATAAAGTCTCTGATAAATATCCTCTGATGGGTATTCTCTGAGAATAGCTTCTGATAGATGCCCTGTGGTCAATGTCTTTTTGGATTCCCTCTGAAAGCTGTTCTCTGATGGATGTCCTCTGCTGAATGCCCTCTGATGGATACTTTCTGATGGATGCTCTCTGATAATTATCATTTGATCAGTGTCCTCTGAAGATAGCTTCTGATATATACCCTTTGTTAGATACTATCTGATAGATACCTTCTGATGGATGTCCTCTGATGTATGCCCTCTGATAGATATCCTCTAAAGAATGCTCTCTGTTGGATACTCTCTGACGAATATTCCCTGATGAATTAATTCTCTCAGGTATTCTCTGATAGGTGTCCTCTGAGGATGACTTCTGATAGATGCCCTCTTATGGATGCCCTTTGATGGATACCCTCTGATGGATGCTGTCTGATCTATACCTTCTGATAGATACCTTCTAATGGATATTCTCTGCTCACTGATGGATGTCCTCTGATGGATGTCCTCTGATAGATGCTAACTGATGGATGTCCTCTAAAGGATGGCTTCTGATGAATGTCCTCTGAGGGATATCTTCTTATAGATGCCCCCTGATGGATACTCTCTGATGCCCATTGATGGATGTCCTGTGATGAATGCTCTCTGATGGGTATCTTCTCATGAATGCCATCCAATAGATACCCCCATATGGATGCCCTCTGTTGGCTATCCTCTGATGGACATCGTCTGATGGATACCTGAGGGATATCTTCTGATAGATGCCCTCTGATGGATGTTCTCTGATAAATATCCTGTGATGGATGCTCTCTGATAGATGTCCTTTGGAGGCTACCCTCTAATAGATTCCCACTGATTGATATACTCTGGGAGATGCTCTCATATTAGTGCCCTCTCATTGATGCACTTTGATGTATACCCTCTGATCAATACCTTCTTATAGATGCCCTGTGACATATATCCTTTGATTGATGCCAATGATGGATATACTCTGATGCCCTCTGATCTCTTCCTTCTGATCAACATCCTCCGATGGATGTCTTCTGGTTAATAACATCTGAGGGATGCCCTCTGCTCAATATTATCTGATAAATACCCTCTGATGAATGCCCTATGTTCAATACCTTCTGATAGATGCTCTCTGATGGAAGCCTTCTGAAGAATACTCTCTGATGGATGCCTTTTGAAGGATGCTGTCTGATTGATGCCTTCTATGGATGCCATCTGATGGATGCCCTTTGATGGATATCCTCTGATGGGTATTCTCTAGTAGATGCCTTCTGAAAGATACCCTCTGGAGGCTGCACTCATGGATGCTCTCTGATAGATGTCCTTTGATAGATGACCTCGGAAGGATATTCTCTGATGAGTGCCCTCTGACAGACATCCTTTGATGGATACTACATGATTAATGATCTCTGGCAGATATTCTTTGATGGGTGTACTCTTAGGAAGCCTCTGATGGGTATGATAGATGCCCAGTGATAGATGCCTTCTGAAGGCTGCTTTTTAATGTATTCTGATCAATATACTCTGATAGCTGTCCTCTGATGGATGCCCTCTGATGGATACTCTCTGATGTATGCCCGCTAATAGATATCCTTTGAGGGGTGTCCTCTGAGGATAGCTTCTGATAGGTGTATTCTGACGGTTGCCATCTGAAGACTGTCCTCTGAGAGATGACCTTGATAGATGTCCTATGATGAATGATGCCCTCTGATGGATACTCTCTGATGAATGTCCTCTGACAGATATCCTCTGATGAATTTTCTCTGAGGATATAATTTTTTTTTTAGTCAGAGTCACACTCTGTCAACCAGGCTGGAGTGCAGAGTGCAGTGGCATGCTCATGGCCACCGCAGTATTGACCTGTTGCGCTCAGGTGATCTTTCCACCTCAGCCTTCCAAGTAGCTGAAACTACAGGCACATGCCACCACTCCTGGAAAAAATGTTTGATTTATTGTAGAGACAAATTCTCACCAAATTGCCCCGGTTGATCTTGAACCCCTGGACTCAGCAACTCCTCTTGCCTCTGCCTCCCAAAGTGCTGGATTACAGCTGTGAGCCACTGCACCCAGCTTGAGGATAGCTTCTAATAGATGCCCTTTTATGATGGCTTCTGATAGATACACTCTGATGGATGTTCTCTGATGGATGCCCTCTTATGGAAGGCCATCTGATGGATATCTTCTGATGGATGTCCTCTGATGGATGTACTCTGATGAATGTTGTCCTCTGAAGTCCCTCCTCTGGAGGAATCCCTTTGATCAGTATACAATGAAGGATACTCTCTGATAATGACCTCTGACAGATATCCTTTGATGGGTATCCTCTGAGAATAGCTTCTTATAAATGCCATCTGATAGATGCCCTCTGATAGATGTCCTCTGATGAATGCCCTCTGATAAATATCCTTTGATGGGTGTTCTCTGAGGATAGTTTCTGATAGATGTCCTCTGATGGATGTCCTTGGTAGATGTCCTCTGAAAGCTGCCCTCTGATAGATGTCCTCTGATGAATGCCCTCTGATGAATACTCTCTGATGGATTCTCTCTAATAGATATCCTTTGATTGGTGTCTGTGGATAGTTTCTGATAGATGCCCTCTTATGGATATCTCTGATGCTCACTGATGAATGTCCTCTGATAGATGTCCTCTGATAGATGCTCACAGATGGATGCCCTCTGATGGATGGCCTCGATGAATGTCCTCTGAAGGATATCCTCTTATAGATACCCCCAATGGATACCCTCTAATGGATGTTCACTGATGGATGCCCTCTGATGAATGCCCTCTGATTGATGCCCTCTGATAGATATCATTTCATGGATGCCTTCTGATGGATATCCTCTGATAGATGACTGATTGATATCTTCTGATGGATGCCCTCTGAAGCATGCATTATCTTAGATATCCTCTGATTGATATACTGTGAAGGTTACCCTCTGATAGATGCCTCTAATAGATGTCCTCTGATGGGTGTATTCTGAGGATAACTTCTGATAGATGTGCTCTGATGGATGCTTTCTGAAGTCTGCCCTCTGATGGTTGACCCCTGATGGATATCCTTTGATGGATATTCTCTGATCAGTATGCTCTGATAGTTACCCTCTCATCTATACCCTCTGACCAATACCTTCTGATAGATGCTCTCTAATTGATGCCCTCAGATGGATGTTCTCTGATGGGTGCCCTCTGATGGGTGCCCTATGATGGATGTCTTCTGATAGATAATCTCTGACAGACTTCCTCTTATGGATGTCCTCTGGTAGATACCTGCTTGTGGTTATACTATGACAGATGCCCTACTATCAATACCCTCTGATTGATGCCTTTTGATCTATGCCTTCTTATCAATACCTTATTATAGATGTCCTCTAATTGATGCTCTCTAATGTACACCCTCTGATGGATGTCCCCTGACTGATGCCCTCTGATTTCTCCCTTCTGATCAACACCCTCTGTTGGATGCCCCTGATCAGTGCCCTCTAATGGATGCCCACTGATGGATGCCTCCTGACTGATGCCCTCTAATCTCTCCTCTCTGATCAACACCCTCTGATGAATGCTCTCTGATAAGTGCTCTCTGATGGATGCTCACTGATGGATACCCTCTGATGAATACGCTCTGTTCAATATCTTCTGATATGTGCTCTCTAATGGAAGCCTTTTGATAAGCATACTCTGATGGATGCCCTCTGTTGGATTCCCTCTGATAAGTGTCCTCTGATAGATATCCTCTTATGGATGTCCTTTGATGGATATCCTCTGAAGGATGCCATCTGATGGATGCCCTCTGATCAGTGCCCTCTGATAGATGCCCTTATTTTAATATACTCTGATGCATGCCTTCTGATGGATATTATCCAGTGGATGTCCTCTGATGGATGTCCCCTGAAGTCTGCCCTCAAAATAAATAAATAAATAAATAAATAAATAAATAAATAAATAAATAAATAAATAAATAAAACCCAGCAAGAGAGAGTTGATAAACATCAAACTTTTGAGTTTTTTCATGTGGTTGCCCTAGATCAGCAGATTCAGTAAGCATGTGCTCTGCCTTCCCAGGCAAAATTGTATCCAATATTTTTCAGCAGTCTGAAGTCTGCATCATGAGAGTCTACAATATCTATTGCTTTGCAATCCCCTGACATATATATTGCTAAATATAATTTTGGTCATTGTTATATATAACTCCAATTCCAGGTAACATTTTCTGTATTAGCTTAACTGTTATAATATAGAGAGCCCCCAAACATAGTGACTTTTAAGAATGAAGTTCACCACTTTCCCACATGACAGTCTGGAGCTCACAAGATAGCTCTACCACTGCTAACACACAGTCTTCATGGTTGTTGCAGTTGCCATCATTTCTCAGCCAGTAGAAAAGGGTGATGTGATAATACAAGGCAAACAGGTGCTCTTTAAGGAATAATCTAGAAATTACACATATTTCTCCTCATATCCCACTGACTTAAGCTTATTTACAATGCCACACCTAGCTACAAATTTGACCTCTAAGTGGTGACTACCTGCTTTGCTGAAATTTACTGAGAGACATTATATTACTAAAAAAAAAAGAATGGTTAATGAAATAAGTGGTCCCTGGCAGATGAGGGTTTCCAAAACAAAACCTGTGAGCAGTTTTCTAAGAGTCTGCAAAGTAAGGTATGCAATGTAAAATAACAAATCTTGACAGACTCACCTTTGATTAGTTTACAAGATCATAACCCTCATACACATTCCCACTTCAGCCTCACATTCACCATAATTTTTCACATCTCATAAGAAGGAGGAAAAAAGGAAACAGGCTAACAGAGATTTATTGTCTTTTTCTTGAAATGTTTGTGCTTGAGGGTTTTTTAAAATTATCTTTTCTTTATGTTGAATGTCTTAGAATTTTGTGTCACGCATCACCCAGCCATGAGCCACAGCACAGTCTCCAGTTGGATCTAGGCCTAGGCCTTGCCAACCTTTTTAGCTTGAGTATATTATACTCCTCAAGTTACAGAAACAACAAAGTCAGTGACTCACAGGAATATAATTTAGCTATAACACAGGCACACAAACATACTATATAGCATTCTAAGATAAAATGGAAGGCAAGCCTCCCACTGATTATAGTACACTGCCCCTCAAACCAATGCCCAATATACCATTTAAGCCTTTTAAAGGCTACTTTAACACATTCTATGTCCAGGATTACCATTCCATTCACATCTTCTGATCAGTAATAAGTTCGTTTTCCAGGTGTTTTGATACTAGGAAGTCTTGGATAAAAGTTAGAATAAGGACTCACAAAAGGGCTATCATCTATTATAAATTAAGTATAATGTTATTATGCATCAGATGTCCATAAACTTAACAGCACTGAGTCTGCCATCAAGAAACTATAATATCTGCTTCTAAGCAAATTTCATTCCTGGACCTGCAAGAGAATGGCACAAACAACAGCAAATAATGACTCGATCAAGATGTCTTATCTGAGAGGCTCTACCTACAACACAATTGTCTCTAGCTGACAACCTCATTGGCTTTTCTTCAAGCTCTTATGAGTGGATTTCTAATTCTCATTGGTAGATTTCTTTTGTATGTAAATCTAAGGGAAGAGTGGGGTGTCTTGGCAATAATCTTTTAACTTTCATTAATGGAAACCACCTAAAAACTAAAGAAATTTGATTGCTCTTGAGTTCTTATTTTCTTTAATGAATACTTGTTTAGGAAAAGGAAACACACACACCCCATGTACCAGAACACCAAATACTATAAACATAATTATTTGTATCCTATTGGTTGATAATCATACAATGTTCCCCATCAAACTCCACAAGAGATATTTCCATCTGGTCAGCACCATTTCTCTGAATGTCAGAAACAGCCTTAGTGTCATTCTTTGTGCAAAACTGTAGGAAATTGTCATCAATCGAAGTTGCTCCTCAGAGTAAAACCTATTCAACACCCTTACAATTCAACACATACACCAATACAAGTGAGCGCACTTGCACGCGCGTGCACACACACACACACACACACACACACACATACACATACACTGAAATCTAAGGTCACACAGCAAATTAGTAGTACACATAAGAATAGGGTTCAGGGCTCTTACTTTCTGAACCTGGTGTTCTTTCTTCCATGACTAATTAGCAAATTAACAATATTTGCAACAGCTTTAAAAGCCTTTATTTGCCAAAGGGAAAATTATTGGAAGAAAAAGGAAAATAAATTCATAGTTCCCTGGATGACATTCTAGAAAAATCTATACTAAAAAAATAACCACTAAAAGACCTTCTAAATGTTAAGAAGTTAATAAAAATTATGATTAAATGCCCAATTAATGTTAATTATTAATATTATATCATTAGTAGGTTAAATTTATGACACAGTAGAGTTGTATGTATGTGAGCTTTAGGCATTTTATAATACATTCATGCTCCTTTATGTAAACAAAATTTGTAGAATGTCAATGCCAATTTTATTGGCCTTGTATAAGGACAAAATAGTTGGTGTACTGACAAATTAGGAGAAATAGTTGAGGTTTACTCTTATCTTAGAATATGGGCTAGTCACTGTCTCTCAGTTTTCTCCTTATTTAGTTGAAGGTGTTTGGGTTCCTTAAAGTGCTCAAGACCTCTGTCATTTAAAGCATTTTTTTTGTTTTAAAATTATTACAGACTATTAAACTTGAAGATTTTAGTTATAACATACATAAAATAGTCAACTTGTTTGACACCACAATTTCAAAAGAATTATGCACATTTTTATATGTTTTTAAGTTATCTAAATTTTTATCTCAAATGTAATAGTTGCAAAAGTGCAATTTTTAGTATATTCCACATATGAATGAGACAAACATATTAATATACTTGGAGTTGCAAACTTAGCCCATTTTACATATTAAACAGGTGTGCTATGTGTTTATAAAACATAATTATAAAATACATTTGGTATATAAAACCTCACTGCCAAAGTCAGTTCTCATGGTCAAACTAATTATTCAAATCAGATATTTCTTCTTGCATGAGCCCAGCTTTCATTTTTCAATTTAAAAAAAGTTAGTATGTGCTTTATAACACTAATTTTATTTCTGAATTTTCATTCTAAAATATTAAACAGAGACAAAATGATCATTAAACATTCTCATGAGTTTGTTACCTGAGTTATAATAATCAGGCATTGCTCCCATATGCATAAATTATATGTATATGGTTTTATAATATATTATATATAGAATTTTATTGTATATGTGTATGTATACATATATATAGTGCCAAAAAAGTATACACATTTTAAGAGATGTTATCTATATTACTTTTAATTCACCATGATCAGAAGTGTCTGGAAACTCATGCAACCACTATGAGCACCTCTTGTAATTGCAGAAGTCCGAGGTGACTTGTATTCATTTACAATTTTAATAATCTTTTCCTTTCTTTAAATGCATATTCTTTTTTTGGTGTGCTCTCTCCCCCCCTTTCTCTCTCTCTACACACACACACACACACACACACACACACACACACACACACACACACACACTAACCAAAGCAATAACTTTTATTTGGGAAAGTTATGTTTCCAAATACGCTTCTGTTTGGCACCCTTTTTTCTACCCAGGAAAATGAATCATCATAAGAATCAGAATTGGTGAGAGGTGCACACGTCTTTCAGGAGATAATCATTGTGAAAAGGGAGGCAGAAAAGATTAAAAACTGACTGCAGGGGTGGTTCTCAGACAGACCAGCTTTAGGAAGAGACACAGTGGAACTGATCATCTAGAAAACGATTTCCTTTGAAGCTGTATACCCCTGGCAAGTGGTCAAGTACTCTCAAGAGTATGGATACCCTGTTTAAAGATATCTGAACTGGAAATCCTTTTAAGATTGGAGGGAAAAGTACAGCAAGTTATGATATCCTTATTTGAAAGAATGGGACAGAAATATAGTGCAAGAAAGCTTTCGCTTCTCTGGGCTTCTTTATCTTCAAGGCCTTACGGCAAAATTGCTTGCCATGACCACACACACAATTAGCAAAGAGGCTTCATCATAAGAGACACCCCTACTGACAGTAGTTCTCTGAAGTGTTTGTGGAGAGGTTTGTGAGGTAGAGTCATAAGAAAAGAGTGCCATGCTGGTCAGCAATAACTGGAAGGATGGGGAAGTGACAGCATATGTGCCACATCAGTCCTCCTACCTTCATTCTGCTTAGTCAGAATGCGCTAACCAAACATTCAGTGAGCTGTCTCCCTGCTCTCTTGATGGTTTCTTTTGCTTTGCAGAAGATTGTTAGTTTGATAAGGTCTTACTTGTCTATCTTAATTCTTAAGGTATTGGTCTTTAGGGTTCTGAATAGGAATTGGTTGCCAATTCCAATTTCCATAAAGGTGTCTCCTGCATTTTCAAAGATTCTTATAGTTTGAGGTTTTATGTTTAGGTCTTTGATCTATTTAGAGTTAATTTTTGTGTATGGTGATAGGTAAGGGTCCTGTTTCAATCTTCTGCATGTGGTCAGTCAGCTTTCCCAGCACCGTTTACTGAATAGGTTCTCCTCTCCCCAGTGGTTGTCGTTGGAGGCTTTGTCAAAGATGAGTTGGTTGAGGAATTGAGGTTTTTCTTCCAGAATCTCTATCCTATTCTATTGGTCTATGTACCTGTTCTTATACCAATACCAAGCTGTTTTGATTACTGTAGGCTTATATTAAAGTTTGAAATCTGGAAGTGTAATACCTCCTGCTTTGTTTCTTTTGCTAAGGATTGTTTTGGCTATTTGTGGTCGTTTATGTTTCCATATGAATTTCTGTTTTCATATCTGCGAAGAATGACGTTGGTAACTTAATGGGTATTGCGTTGAATCTGTAGATTGCCTTTGGTAGGATGGACATCTTAACAACGTTGATTCTTCTGATCCATGAGCATGGGATATTTTTCCACTTCTTTGTGCCTTCTTTGATTTCTTTGAGCAGCATTTTGTAGTTCTCATTGTAAAGGTCTTTCACTTGTCTGATTCAGAAGATGCCGAGATATTTCTTTTTTGTGCACGTGTGGCTATTGTGAATGGGACTGTGCTTTGATTTGGGGCTCTGCCTACTTGTTGTTGGCATATAGGAATGCAACGGTCTTTTGCATGTTTATTTTGTACCCTGAGATTTTGCCAAAGTCCTTTATCACTGCAAGCAGGTTTTTGACAGATTCTTTTGGATTTTCAAGGTATAGGATCATATCATCAGCAAAGAGGGATAATTTGCTCTTCCTCTTTTCCTATTTGGATACCCCTGATTTTCTTCTCTTGTCTAATTTCCCGAGTTAGGACTTCCAATACAATTTGAGCAAGAGGGGTGCGAGTGGGCAGCCTTGTCTTGTTCCAGTTATCAAGGGAAATGTTTCCAGCTTATGTCCATCCATTTAGCAATATGCTAGATGTGGGCATATTGTAGATGGCACTTGCTACTTTGATGTATCTTCTTTCTGTACCTAAGTGTTTGAGGGTTTTTATCAAGAAGGGATGCTGGATTTTATTGAAAGCTTTTTCTTCATCTAATAAGATAATCATGTGGTTCTTGTTTTTACATCTGTTGAGATATTTAATGACATTTATGGTCTTCCAAATGTTGAACCAGCCCTGCATCTTGGGGATGAGGCCTACTTGGTCATGGTGGATAATTTTTAAATGTATTTTTTTATCTAATTTGCTACAATCTTATTGAGGATTTTTGCATCTTTGTTCATAAGGTCTATAGTTCTCTTTTTTGTTGGATCTTTACTCGGTTTGGGTATCAGTGTGATGCTAGCTTTGTAAAATGATTTGGGGAGAATTCCATCTTTCTCAATTGCCTGGACTACTTTCAGTACGATTGATATCAACTCCTCCTTATACATTTTGTAGAATTCTGCTGGAAAACCATCCGGTTCAGGGCTTTTTTTGGTAGGTAGTTTTCATATGACAATCAATTTCCAGGGCTTTTGTTAGTCTACTTAGTGTATCAATGTCTTCTTGTTCTAATGTAGGAAGGTTGTGTGATGTCAGAAAATCCTCAATTTCATCTAGGTTATCAAGTTTTTTTCCATATAGGTGTACACAGTAATCTCTGATAATCTTTTCTATTTCTTTGGGGTCAGTTGTTGTGCGATCTTTTGTATTTCTGATCATGTTTATTTGGGCTTTTTCTTGGTCATTTTGGCTAGGGGCCCATCAATCTTGTTAATTCATTCAAAGCACCAGTTTTTGGTTTTATTGATTTTTTTCTATGATAAATTTGTTTTCTATGCCCCATATTTGGGCTCTTATTTTTTACTTGGATTCTTCTGCTAAAGTTGGAGTTTTGGTGGTTTTCTCTTTCCAGCTGCCTTAGGTGATTTGTTAGGCCCTTCACTTCTGATCTTTCCATTTTTTTGATGTGTACTCATAGAGATATAAATTCCCCTCTGAGAACTGCTTTCAGGGTATCCCAGAGGTTTTGGTAAGATGTTTCTTCATTTTCATTTGCTTCCAGGAATCTTTCAATTTCTTCCTTGATTTCAGTGTTGACCCAGTATTTGTTCAGCATCATGCTATTTAGTGTCCATGTCTTTTGGGATTTGGAGAAATGTTGTTGGTGTTGATATTTTTTTTATTCGACTGTGGTCTGAGAATGTGCATAGTAAGATTTCAACCTTATAGAACTTGTTTATGCTTGATTTATGGCCAAGGATGTGATCAATTTTGGAGTATATTCCATGTGGTGAAGAGTAGAATGTATATTCTGTGGTTGTTGAATGGAATAATCTGTAGGTATCTACTGAGTCTATTTGGTTGATTGTCAAGTTTAGGTTCTGGATCTTCTTGTTGATTTTTGCCTTGATGATCTATCTAGGGCTGTCAGTGGGATATTCAAGTTCCCTGCTATAATAGTGTTAGAGTCAATATCTATTTTTAGTTTACTTAGTAGTTGCTTTATAAATGTTGGTGCTCCTGTGTTGGGTGTGTATATGCTTAGGATGGATATTTCTTGTTGATGGATTGAACATTTTCTCATTATGTAGTGTCCTTTTGCATATTTTTCAATTTTTGATTGCTTAAAGGTTTGTGGGTTGTTTTGTTTTTTTTGGTCTGATATTAAGATTGCAACTCCTGCCTTCTTTTGTGATCCATTTGCCTGGTAACTTGTTTTCCAACCTTTATCTTTGTGTCTGTGAGTGTCCCTTGAAGTGAGATGAGTCTTCTGAATACAGTAAAATTTAGGTTATGGTTTCTTATCTAATTCTCCATTCTGTGTCTTTTCAGTGGTGCATTTAGTTCATTCATATTCATGCTAATTATTGAAATATGATTGTTTATCCCTGCCATAAGGTTCTTATAAAGTTTTTCCTTTGCTTGTTTTCTTTTGGCTTTGGAGTTCATGTATGTATATATTTTTAAGTTTCTTGTTGCACTGTATTCTCTGCTGATTCTGTGTTCTGCTGTTCTCTTGGAAAATGTGTAGTCAATCTTTTTTATTCTTTACTCTGTGCTTAATATCTTTTTAAGTGTCTCCTGTTGAGCTGGTCTGGAAGTTGCATAATCTGTTAGGGATTGGATGTCTGGGAAGGATTTTAATTCTTTACCACTGATGAAGTTGAGATTGGCTGGATAGGAAATTCTTGGTTTAAATTGTTTATCTTTGAGGATTTTGAATATAGGGTTCCAGTCCCTTCTTGCTTGTAGGGTTTCTGCTGATAGGTCTGCTGCTATTCTGATTGGTTTTCCCCAGTAGGTAGTCTGACCTTCTCTCTTGCTGCTGTTAGGATTTGTTTTTTGTGTCTACTTTGTGTAGGCAAATTACTATGTGTCTAGGGGTTGGTCTTCTCATTTGATATCTTGTGGGAGTTCTCTGTATTTCTTGTGCTTGGTTGGTCACATATCTGGTGAGATAGGGAAAGTTTTCTTGGATTATTTCCTGAAATAGTTGTTCCAAGTTGTACTATATTTCCCTTTCTTCTTCTGGGATACCAATCAGGCATAGGTTGGGCCTCTTGATATAATCACACATCTCTTGTAGGCTTATTCTTTCTTTCTGAGTCTTCTTTCCATGCTTTTTACAGATTCATGTTAATTCTATGTTCTGGTCTTTAAGTTCTGAGATTCTTTTTATTTACTTATTTTTTATTTTTTTAAATTTTTTTTATTTTAAAATTATTTGATATAGTTAAGGGTAAGGTATACAAATATGTATCATTCAGGCACCCTTGTTGATAAGGGGACTCCCCCCGTCCTCTGGTAGATATTGACTACCATTAATCCCACCACCCTTGCCCTCCCTGCCCCCCCCAGATTCCACCACTGTCAATACTTTTCTTATAGTATTATGATAGATGTTCAACGTCCACTTATGAGTGAGAACATGAGATACTCAGACTTTTTGTTGTTGTGAAATATCACTTAGTATTATAGACTCTAGTTTCATCCAGGTTGCTGCGAAATTCATGATTTTGTTCTTTTTTATAGCTGTGCAGTATTCCATCATGTATATGTACCACATTTAAAAAATCCAGTTCTCTTTTGATGGACAGCACGGTTGGTTCCAGGTTCTTGCTATTGTGAACAATGCTGCAATAAACATACATGTGCAGGTATCTTTTTCATAGACGGATTTGAGTTCTTCAGGGTATATTCCTGGGGATTGCAGGGTCATATGGGAGGTCGATATTTAAAGCTTTTAGGAATCATCACACTGCTTTTCACAGAGGTTGCACTAGCTTACACTCCCACCAACAGTGTAGAAGTGTTCTCTTTTCACCACATCATCACCAGCTTCTGTTATTTTTTGAGTTATTAATAATGGCCATTCTGACTGGACTTAGGTAGTATCTCAGTGTAGTTTTAATTTGCATCTCCTTGATGATTAGTGAGGTTGAACATTTCTTCATGTGTCTGTTGGCTGCTCATATGTCTTCTTTTGTGAAGTGTCTGTTCATATCTTTTGCCCACTGGGTAATGGGGTTGTTTGTTTTTTTCTTTTCAGCACGTTTGAGTTCCTTGTAGATCCAAGATGTTAGGCCTTTGTCAGACATGGAGTTGGCAAATAGCTTTTCCCAATCTGTGGGCTGTTTTCTTGCTCTCTTGATGGTTTCTTTGGCTTTGCTTATCAGTTTAATGAGGTCCCACTTGCCTATCTTATCTCTTATGGTTCATGCATTTCAGGTTTGTTCAGGAATTTAATGGCAGTTCCAATTTCCATAAGAGTGTGTCCTGTATTTTCTAAGGTTCTTATGGTTTGAGGTTTTACATTTAGGTATCTGTTCTGTTTAGAATTAATTTTGTGTATGGGGATAGAACCCTTTCTGTTTGAGTCTTCTGCAGGTGGTCAGCCAGTTTTCCCAACACCATTTACTGAATAGGTTCTCCTCTCCCCAGTGGTAGGTGGTGGAGGCTTTGTCAAAGATTAGTTGGTTGAGAAATTAAGGTTTAGCTTCTGGAATCTCAATCATATTCCATTGGTCTATATGCCTGTTCCTGTACCAATACCAAGCTGTTTTGATTATTGTAGATTTATAGTAAAGTTTGAAGTCTGGTAATGTGATGCCACCTGCATTGTGTTTTTTGCTGAGGATTTTTCTGGCTATTCTTGGTGGTTTCTGTTTCCATATGAATTCCTGTATTGTTTTTTCTAGGTCTGAGAAGAATGTTGCTGGTAATTTGATGGGTATTGCATTAAATCTGTAGATTGCCTTAGGTAAGATGGACATCTTCACAATGTTGATTCTTCCAATCCATGAGCATGAGATATTTTTCCACTTGTTTGTGTTGTCTTTGAATTCTTTGAGCAGTGTTTTTTAGTTTTCATAGTAAGGTCTTTCACGTCCCTGGTTAGAATGATACCAAGATATTTAATTTTTTTTTGTGGCTATTGTGAATGGAATTGTGCTTTTTATTTAGGTTTCTGTTTGTTTATTATTGGTGTAAAGAAATATGATTGTCTTTTGCACATTTATTTTATACCCTGAGACTTTGCCAAAGTCCTTTATCAGTGCAAGGAGGCTTTTGACAAATTCTCTTGGGTTTTCAACATACATAATCATGTCATGTGCAAAGAGAGAAACATGGCTTCCTCTTTTCCTATTTGGATACCTCTGATCACCTTTTCTTTTCTGATTGCTCTAGTCAGGATTTCCAATACTATGTTGTACCGGAGGGGAGAGAGTGGGCATCTTTGTCTTGTTCCAGTTTTCAGAGGGAAATGGTTCCAATTTTTGTCTGTTTAAGATTATGCTAGCTGTGGGTTTCTTATAGATGGCTTTGACTATTTTGATGTATGTTCCATGTATGCCTAGATGTTCGAGGATTTTTATCAAGAAGGGGTGCTGGATTTTATCAAAAGCTTTTTATGCATCTAATGATATAATCATGTAGTTTTTGTTCTGATGTCTGTTGATGTATTTAATTACATTTAGTGTCTTGCGAACGTTGAACCAGCCTTACATCCCAGGGATGACGTCTACTTGGTCATGTTGGATGATTTTTGAGATATGTTGTTGAATCCAGTTTGCTAGGATCTTGCTGAACATTTTAGCATCTATGTTCATCAAAGGTATTGGACTGTACTTCTCTTTCTTTGTTGGGTCTTTACCTGTGTTGGGTATCAATGTGATGTTAGCTTTGTAAAATGATTTGGGGAGAGTTCCATCTTTCTCAATTGCCTGGAATACTTTCAGTAGAACTGGTATCAGCTCCTCCTTAAATGTCTTATAGAATTCTGCTGGAAAGCCATCTGGTCCAGG